>NW_028127236.1:0-29284 GCF_965231255.1 Vanellus vanellus | reverse complement strand
ACACCTTTTTTCACTTTCGGCGCCCTCGGGAGAAAAAAAAAGGCAAACGTCCAGGTTTTGCTGCCACAGCAAAGGTGCCAGCGGGGAAAAGTGATGCTGGACCTCACTGCCTCCTGGAACCCCTTCAAATGCCCCAGACAATTTGGCCCTCTCTGCTTTCCTGCGGACTCTAGCCTCAAAAGCAGCTTTTTTCACTTTCGGCGCTGTTTGGAGCAAAAAAGACAAACGTCCAGCTTTTGCTGCCACAGCAAAGGTGCCAGCGGGGAAAAGTGATGCTGGTCCTCACTGCCTCCTGGAACCCCTTCAAATGCCCCAGACAATTTGGCCCTCTCTGCTTTCCTGCGGACTCTAGCCTCAAAAGCACCTTTTTTCACTTTCGGCACCCTCCGGAGGAAAAAAGACAAACTTCCAGGTTTTGCTGCCACAGCAAAGGTGCCAGCAGGGAAAAGTGATGCTGGTCCTCACTGCCTCCTGGAACCCCTTCAAATGCCCCAGACAATTTGGCCCTCTCTGCTTTCCTGCGGACTCTAGCCTCAAAAGCACTGTTTTTCACTTTCGGCGCTGTTTGGAGTAAAAAAGACAAACGTCCAGCTTTTGCTGCCATAGCAAAGGTGCCAGCGGGGAAAAGTGATGCTGGTCCTCACTGCCTCCTGGAACCCCTTCAATTGCCCCACACAATTTGGCCCTCTCTGCTTTTCTGCAGACTCTATCCTCAAAACACCTTTTTTCACTTTCGGCGCCCTCGGGAGAAAAAAAAAGGCAAACGTCCAGGTTTTGCTGCCACAGCAAAGGTGCCAGCGGGGAAAAGTGATGCTGGTCCTCACTGCCTCCTGGAACCCCTTCAAATGCCCCAGACAATTTGGCCCTCTCTGCTTTCCTGCAGACTCTAGTCTCAAAAGCACCTTTTTTCACTTTCGGCACCCTCCGGAGGAAAAAAGACAAACGTCCAGCTTTTGCTGCCACAGCAAAGGTGCCAGCGGGGAAAAGTGATGCTGGACCTCACTGCCTCCTGGAACCCCTTCAAATGCCCCAGACAATTTGGCCCTCTCTGCTTTCCTGCGCACTCTAGCCTCAAAAGCACCTTTTTTCAGTTTTGGCGCCCTCCGGAGGAAAAAAGACAAACGTCCAGCTTTTGCTGCCACAGAAAAGGTGCCAGCGGGGAAAAGTGATGCTGGTCCTCACTGCCTCCTGGAACCCCTTCAAATGCCCCAGACAATTTGGCCCTCTCTGCTTTCCTGCAGACTCTAGCCTCAAAAGCACCTTTTTTCACTTTCGGCGCTGTGTGGAGCAAAAAAGACAAACGTCCAGCTTTTGCTGCCACAGCAAAGGTGCCAGCGGGGAAAAGTGATGCTGGTCCTCACTGCCTCCTGGAACCCCTTCAAATGCCCCAGACAATTTGGCCCTCTCTGCTTTCCTGCGGACTCTAGCCTCAAAAGCAATGTTTTTCACTTTCGGCGCTGTTTGGAGCAAAAAAGACAAACGTCCAGCTTTTGCTGCCACAGCAAAGGTGCCAGCGGGGAAAAGTGATGCTGGTCCTCACTGCCTCCTGGAACCCCTTCAAATGCCCCAGACAATTTGGCCCTCTCTGCTTTCCTGCGCACTCTAGCCTCAAAAGCACCTTTTTTCACTTTCGGCGCTGTTTGGAGCAAAAAAGACAAACGTCCAGCTTTTACTGCCACAGCAAAGGTGCCAGCGGGGAAAAGTGATGCTGGTCCTCACTGCCTCCTGGAACCCCTTCAAATGCCCCAGACAATTTGGCCCTCTCTGCTTTCCTGCGCACTCTAGCCTCAAAAGCACCTTTTTTCTCTTTCGGCACCCTCCGGAGGAAAAAAGACAAACGTCCAGGTTTTGCTGCCACAGCAAAGGTGCCAGCAGGGAAAAGTGATGCTGGTCCTCACTGCCTCCTGGAACCCCTTCAAATGCCCCAGACAATTTGGCCCTCTCTGCTTTCCTGCGGACTCTAGCCTCAAAAGCACTGTTTTTCACTTTCGGCGCTGTTTGGAGTAAAAAAGACAAACGTCCAGCTTTTGCTGCCATAGCAAAGGTGCCAGCGGGGAAAAGTGATGCTGGTCCTCACTGCCTCCTGGAACCCCTTCAATTGCCCCACACAATTTGGCCCTCTCTGCTTTTCTGCAGACTCTATCCTCAAAACACCTTTTTTCACTTTCGGCGCCCTCGGGAGAAAAAAAAAGGCAAACGTCCAGCTTTTGCTGCCACAGCAAAGGTGCCAGCGGGGAAAAGTGATGCTGGTCCTCACTGCCTCCTGGAACCCCTTCAAATGCCCCAGACAATTTGGCCCTCTCTGCTTTCCTGCAGACTCTAGCCTCAAAAGCACCTTTTTTCACTTTCGGCACCCTCCGGAGGAAAAAAGACAAACGTCCAGCTTTTGCTGCCACAGCAAAGGTGCCAGCGGGGAAAAGTGATGCTGGACCTCACTGCCTCCTGGAACCCCTTCAAATGCCCCAGACAATTTGGCCCTCTCTGCTTTCCTGCGGACTCTAGCCTCAAAAGCAGCTTTTTTCACTTTCGGCGCTGTTTGGAGCAAAAAAGACAAACGTCCAGCTTTTGCTGCCACAGCAAAGGTGCCAGCGGGGAAAAGTGATGCTGGTCCTCACTGCCTCCTGGAACCCCTTCAAATGCCCCAGACAATTTGGCCCTCTCTGCTTTCCTGCGCACTCTAGCCTCAAAAGCACCTTTTTTCACTTTCGGCACCCTCCGGAGGAAAAAAGACAAACGTCCAGCTTTTGCTGCCACAGCAAAGGTGCCAGCGGGGAAAAGTGATGCTGGTCCTCACTGCCTCCTGGAACCCCTTCAAATGCCCCAGACAATTTGGCCCTCTCTGCTTTCCTGCGGACTCTAGCCTCAAAAGCACTGTTTTTCACTTTCGGCGCTGTTTGGAGTAAAAAAGACAAACGTCCAGCTTTTGCTGCCATAGCAAAGGTGCCAGCGGGGAAAAGTGATGCTGGTCCTCACTGCCTCCTGGAACCCCTTCAATTGCCCCACACAATTTGGCCCTCTCTGCTTTTCTGCAGACTCTATCCTCAAAACACCTTTTTTCACTTTCGGCGCCCTCGGGAGAAAAAAAAAGGCAAACGTCCAGCTTTTGCTGCCACAGCAAAGGTGCCAGCGGGGAAAAGTGATGCTGGTCCTCACTGCCTCCTGGAACCCCTTCAAATGCCCCAGACAATTTGGCCCTCTCTGCTTTCCTGCAGACTCTAGCCTCAAAAGCACCTTTTTTCACTTTCGGCACCCTCCGGAGGAAAAAAGACAAACGTCCAGCTTTTGCTGCCACAGCAAAGGTGCCAGCGGGGAAAAGTGATGCTGGACCTCACTGCCTCCTGGAACCCCTTCAAATGCCCCAGACAATTTGGCCCTCTCTGCTTTCCTGCGGACTCTAGCCTCAAAAGCAGCTTTTTTCACTTTCGGCGCTGTTTGGAGCAAAAAAGACAAACGTCCAGCTTTTGCTGCCACAGCAAAGGTGCCAGCGGGGAAAAGTGATGCTGGTCCTCACTGCCTCCTGGAACCCCTTCAAATGCCCCAGACAATTTGGCCCTCTCTGCTTTCCTGCGGACTCTAGCCTCAAAAGCACCTTTTTTCACTTTCGGCACCCTCCGGAGGAAAAAAGACAAACGTCCAGGTTTTGCTGCCACAGCAAAGGTGCCAGCAGGGAAAAGTGATGCTGGTCCTCACTGCCTCCTGGAACCCCTTCAAATGCCCCAGACAATTTGGCCCTCTCTGCTTTCCTGCGGACTCTAGCCTCAAAAGCACTGTTTTTCACTTTCGGCGCTGTTTGGAGTAAAAAAGACAAACGTCCAGCTTTTGCTGCCATAGCAAAGGTGCCAGCGGGGAAAAGTGATGCTGGTCCTCACTGCCTCCTGGAACCCCTTCAATTGCCCCACACAATTTGGCCCTCTCTGCTTTTCTGCAGACTCTATCCTCAAAACACCTTTTTTCACTTTCGGCGCCCTCGGGAGAAAAAAAAAGGCAAACGTCCAGGTTTTGCTGCCACAGCAAAGGTGCCAGCGGGGAAAAGTGATGCTGGTCCTCACTGCCTCCTGGAACCCCTTCAAATGCCCCAGACAATTTGGCCCTCTCTGCTTTCCTGCAGACTCTAGCCTCAAAAGCACCTTTTTTCACTTTCGGCACCCTCCGGAGGAAAAAAGACAAACGTCCAGCTTTTGCTGCCACAGCAAAGGTGCCAGCGGGGAAAAGTGATGCTGGACCTCACTGCCTCCTGGAACCCCTTCAAATGCCCCAGACAATTTGGCCCTCTCTGCTTTCCTGCGCACTCTAGCCTCAAAAGCACCTTTTTTCAGTTTTGGCACCCTCCGGAGGAAAAAAGACAAACGTCCAGGTTTTGCTGCCACAGAAAAGGTGCCAGCGGGGAAAAGTGATGCTGGTCCTCACTGCCTCCTGGAACCCCTTCAAATGCCCCAGACAATTTGGCCCTCTCTGCTTTCCTGCAGACTCTAGCCTCAAAAGCACCTTTTTTCACTTTCGGCGCTGTGTGGAGCAAAAAAGACAAACGTCCAGCTTTTGCTGCCACAGCAAAGGTGCCAGCGGGGAAAAGTGATGCTGGTCCTCACTGCCTCCTGGAACCCCTTCAAATGCCCCAGACAATTTGGCCCTCTCTGCTTTCCTGCGGACTCTAGCCTCAAAAGCAATGTTTTTCACTTTCGGCGCTGTTTGGAGCAAAAAAGACAAACGTCCAGCTTTTGCTGCCACAGCAAAGGTGCCAGCGGGGAAAAGTGATGCTGGTCCTCACTGCCTCCTGGAACCCCTTCAAATGCCCCAGACAATTTGGCCCTCTCTGCTTTCCTGCGCACTCTAGCCTCAAAAGCACCTTTTTTCACTTTCGGAGCTGTTTGGAGCAAAAAAGACAAACGTCCAGCTTTTGCTGCCACAGCAAAGGTGCCAGCGGGGAAAAGTGATGCTTGTCCTCACTGCCTCCTGGAACCCCTTCAAATGCCCCAGACAATTTGGCCCTCTCTGCTTTCCTGCGCACTCTAGCCTCAAAAGCACCTTTTTTCAGTTTTGGCGCCCTCCGGAAGAAAAAAGACAAACGTCCAGCTTTTGCTGCCATAGCAAAGGTGCCAGCGGGGAAAAGTGATGCTGGTCCTCACTGCCTCCTGGAACCCCTTCAAATGCCCCAGACAATTTGGCCCTCTCTGCTTTCCTGCAGACTCTAGCCTCAAAAGCACCTTTTTTCACTTTCGGCACCCTCCGGAGGAAAAAAGACAAACGTCCAGCTTTTGCTGCCACAGCAAAGGTGCCAGCGGGGAAAAGTGATGCTGGACCTCACTGCCTCCTGGAACCCCTTCAAATGCCCCAGACAATTTGGCCCTCTCTGCTTTCCTGCGCACTCTAGCCTCAAAAGCACCTTTTTTCAGTTTTGGCGCCCTCCGGAGGAAAAAAGACAAACGTCCAGCTTTTGCTGCCACAGAAAAGGTGCCAGCGGGGAAAAGTGATGCTGGTCCTCACTGCCTCCTGGAACACCTTCAAATGCCCCAGACAATTTGGCCCTCTCTGCTTTCCTGCGCACTCTAGCCTCAAAAGCACCTTTTTTCACTTTCGGCGCTGTGTGGAGCAAAAAAGACAAACGTCCAGCTTTTGCTGCCACAGCAAAGGTGCCAGCGGGGAAAAGTGATGCTGGTCCTCACTGCCTCCTGGAACCCCTTCAAATGCCCCAGACAATTTGGCCCTCTCTGCTTTCCTGCGCACTCTAGCCTCAAAAGCAATGTTTTTCACTTTCGGCGCTGTTTGGAGCAAAAAAGACAAACGTCCAGCTTTTGCTGCCACAGCAAAGGTGCCAGCGGGGAAAAGTGATGCTGGTCCTCACTGCCTCCTGGAACCCCTTCAAATGCCCCAGACAATTTGGCCCTCTCTGCTTTCCTGCGGACTCTAGCCTCAAAAGCACCTTTTTTCACTTTCGGCACCCTCCGGAGGAAAAAAGACAAACGTCCAGCTTTTGCTGCCACAGCAAAGGTGCCAGCGGGGAAAAGTGATGCTGGTCCTCACTGCCTCCTGAAACTCCTTCAAATGCCCCAGACAATTTGGCCCTCTCTGCTTTCCTGCGGACTCTAGCCTCAAAAGCACCTTTTTTTCACTTTCAGCGCTGTTTGGAGTAAAAAAGACAAACGTCCAGCTTTTGCTGCCACAGCAAAGGTGCCAGCGGGGAAAAGTGATGCTGGACCTCACTGCCTCCTGGAACCCCTTCAAATGCCCCAGACAATTTGGCCCTCTCTGCTTTCCTGCGCACTCTAGCCTCAAAAGCACCTTTTTTCAGTTTTGGCGCCCTCCGGAGGAAAAAAGACAAACGTCCAGCTTTTGCTGCCACAGAAAAGGTGCCAGCGGGGAAAAGTGATGCTGGTCCTCACTGCCTCCTGGAACCCCTTCAAATGCCCCAGACAATTTGGCCCTCTCTGCTTTCCTGCGCACTCTAGCCTCAAAAGCACCTTTTTTCACTTTCGGCGCTGTGTGGAGCAAAAAAGACAAACGTCCAGCTTTTGCTGCCACAGCAAAGGTGCCAGCGGGGAAAAGTGATGCTGGTCCTCACTGCCTCCTGGAACCCCTTCAAATGCCCCAGACAATTTGGCCCTCTCTGCTTTCCTGCGGACTCTAGCCTCAAAAGCAATGTTTTTCACTTTCGGCGCTGTTTGGAGCAAAAAAGACAAACGTCCAGCTTTTGCTGCCACAGCAAAGGTGCCAGCGGGGAAAAGTGATGCTGGTCCTCACTGCCTCCTGGAACCCCTTCAAATGCCCCAGACAATTTGGCCCTCTCTGCTTTCCTGCGGACTCTAGCCTCAAAAGCACCTTTTTTCACTTTCGGCACCCTCCGGAGGAAAAAAGACAAACGTCCAGCTTTTGCTGCCACAGCAAAGGTGCCAGCGGGGAAAAGTGATGCTGGTCCTCACTGCCTCCTGAAACTCCTTCAAATGCCCCAGACAATTTGGCCCTCTCTGCTTTCCTGCGGACTCTAGCCTCAAAAGCACCTTTTTTTCACTTTCAGCGCTGCTTGGAGTAAAAAAGACAAACGTCCAGCTTTTGCTGCCACAGCAAAGGTGCCAGCGGGGAAAAGTGATGCTGGTCCTCACTGCCTCCTGGAACCCCTTCAAATGCCCCAGACAATTTGGCCCTCTCTGCTTTCCTGCGCACTCTAGCCTCAAAAGCACCTTTTTTCAGTTTTAACGCCCTCCGGAGGAAAAAAGACAAACGTCCAGCTTTTGCTGCCACAGCAAAGGTGCCAGCGGGGAAAAGTGATGCTGGTCCTCACTGCCTCCTGGAACCCCTTCAAATGCCTCAGACAATTTGGCCCTCTCTGCTTTCCTGCAAACTCTAGCCTCAAAAGCACCTTTTTTCACTTTCGGCGCTGTGTGGAGCAAAAAAGACAAACGTCCAGGTTTTGCTGCCACAGCAAAGGTGCCAGCGGGGAAAAGTGATGCTGGTCCTCACTGCCTCCTGGAACCCCTTCAAATGCCCCAGACAATTTGGCCCTCTCTGCTTTCCTGCGGACTCTAGCCTCAAAAGCAGCTTTTTTCACTTTCGGCGCTGTTTGGAGCAAAAAAGACAAACGTCCAGGTTTTGCTGCCACAGCAAAGGTGCCAGCGGGGAAAAGTGATGCTGGTCCTCACTGCCTCCTGGAACCCCTTCAAATGCCCCAGACAATTTGGCCCTCTCTGCTTTCCTGCGGACTCTAGCCTCAAAAGCACCGTTTTTCACTTTCGGCGCTGTTTGGAGCAAAAAAGACAAACGTCCAGCTTTTGCTGCCACAGCAAAGGTGCCAGCGGGGAAAAGTGATGCTGGTCCTCACTGCCTCCTGGAACCCCTTCAAATGCCCCAGACAATTTGGCCCTCTCTGCTTTCCTGCGCACTCTAGCCTCAAAAGCACCTTTTTTTAACTTCTGGTGCCCTCCGGAGCAAAAAAGACAAAAGTCCAGCTTTTGCTGCCACAGCAAAGGTGCCAGCGGGGAAAAGTGATGCTAGTCCTCACTGTCTCCTGAAACTCCTTCAAATGCCCCAGACAATTTGGCCCTCTCTGCTTTCCTGCGGACTCTAGCCTCAAAAGCACCTTTTTTCACTTTCGGCACCCTCCGGAGGAAAAAAGACAAACGTCCAGCTTTTGCTGCCACAGCAAAGGTGCCAGCGGGGAAAAGTGATGCTAGTCCTCACTGTCTCCTGAAACTCCTTCAAATGCCCCAGACAATTTGGCCCTCTCTGCTTTCCTGCGGACTCTAGCCTCAAAAGCACCGTTTTTCACTTTCGGCGCTGTTTGGAGCAAAAAAGACAAACGTCCAGCTTTTGCTGCCACAGCAAAGGTGCCAGCGGGGAAAAGTGATGCTGGTCCTCACTGCCTCCTGGAACCCCTTCAAATGCCCCAGACAATTTGGCCCTCTCTGCTTTCCTGCGCACTCTAGCCTCAAAAGCACCTTTTTTTAACTTCTGGTGCGCTCCGGAGCAAAAAAGACAAAAGTCCAGCTTTTGCTGCCACAGCAAAGGTGCCAGCGGGGAAAAGTGATGCTAGTCCTCACTGTCTCCTGAAACTCCTTCAAATGCCCCAGACAATTTGGCCCTCTCTGCTTTCCTGCGGACTCTAGCCTCAAAAGCAGCTTTTTTCACTTTCGGCGCTGTTTGGAGCAAAAAAGACAAAAGTCCAGCTTTTGCTGCCACAGCAAAGGTGCCAGCGGGGAAAAGTGATGCTAGTCCTCACTGTCTCCTGAAACTCCTTCAAATGCCCCAGACAATTTGGCCCTCTCTGCTTTCCTGCGGACTCTAGCCTCAAAAGCAGCTTTTTTCACTTTCGGCGCTGTTTGGAGCAAAAAAGACAAACGTCCAGCTTTTGCTGCCACAGCAAAGGTGCCAGCGGGGAAAAGTGATGCTGGTCCTCACTGCCTCCTGGAACCCCTTCAAATGCCCCAGACAATTTGGCCCTCTCTGCTTTCCTGCGCACTCTAGCCTCAAAAGCACCTTTTTTCAGTTTTGGCGCCCTCCGGAGGAAAAAAGACAAACGTCCAGCTTTTGCTGCCATAGCAAAGGTGCCAGCGGGGAAAAGTGATGCTGGTCCTCACTGCCTCCTGGAACCCCTTCAAATGCCCCACACAATTTGGCCCTCTCTGCTTTTCTGCAGACTCTATCCTCAAAACACCTTTTTTCACTTTTGGCGCCCTCGGGAGAAAAAAAAAGACAAACGTCCAGCTTTTGCTGCCACAGCAAAGGTGCCAGCGGGGAAAAGTGATGCTGGTCCTCACTGCCTCCTGGAACCCCTTCAAATGCCCCAGACAATTTGGCCCTCTCTGCTTTCCTGCGGACTCTATCCTCAAAAGCACCTTTTTTCACTTTCGGCACCCTCCGGAGTAAAAAAGACAAACGTCCAGGTTTTGCTGCCACAGCAAAGGTGCCAGCAGGGAAAAGTGATGCTGGTCCTCACTGCCTCCTGGAACCCCTTCAAATGCCCCAGACAATTTGGCCCTCTCTGCTTTCCTGCGCACTCTAGCCTCAAAAGCACCTTTTTTCACTTTCGGCAACCTCCGGAGGAAAAAAGACAAACGTCCAGCTTTTGCTGCCACAGCAAAGGTGCCAGCGGGGAAAAGTGATGCTTGTCCTCACTGCCTCCTGGAACCCCTTCAAATGCCCCAGACAATTTGGCCCTCTCTGCTTTCCTGCGGACTCTAGCCTCAAAAGCACCTTTTTTCACTTTCGGCGCTGTTTGGAGCAAAAAAGACAAACGTCCAGCTTTTGCTGCCACAGCAAAGGTGCCAGCGGGGAAAAGTGATGCTGGTCCTCACTGCCTCCTGGAACCCCTTCAAATGCCCCAGACAATTTGGCCCTCTCTGCTTTCCTGCGGACTCTAGCCTCAAAAGCACCTTTTTTCACTTTCGGCGCTGTTTGGAGCAAAAAAGACAAACGTCCAGGTTTTGCTGCCACAGCAAAGGTGCCAGCGGGGAAAAGTGATGCTGGTCCTCACTGCCTCCTGGAACCCCTTCAAATGCCCCAGACAATTTGGCCCTCTCTGCTTTCCTGCGGACTCTAGCCTCAAAAGCAGCTTTTTTCACTTTCAACGCTGTTTGGAGCAAAAAAGACAAACGTCCAGCTTTTGCTGCCAGCGCAAAGGTGCCAGCGGGGAAAAGTGATGCTGGTCCTCACTGCCTCCTGGAACCCCTTCAAATGCCCCAGACAATTTGGCCCTCTCTGCTTTCCTGCGGACTCTAGCCTCAAAAGCACCTTTTTTCACTTTCGGCGCTGTGTGGAGCAAAAAAGACAAACGTCCAGCTTTTGCTGCCACAGCAAAGGTGCCAGCGGGGAAAAGTGATGCTGGTCCTCACTGCCTCCTGGAACCCCTTCAAATGCCCCAGACAATTTGGCCCTCTCTGCTTTCCTGCGGACTCTATCCTCAAAAGCACCTTTTTTCACTTTCGGCACCCTCCGGAGGAAAAAAGACAAACGTCGAGGTTTTGCTGCCACAGCAAAGGTGCCAGCAGGGAAAAGTGATGCTGGTCCTCACTGCCTCCTGGAACCCCTTCAAATGCCCCAGACAATTTGGCCCTCTCTGCTTTCCTGCGGACTCTAGCCTCAAAAGCACCTTTTTTCACTTTCGGCACCCTCCGGAGGAAAAAAGACAAACGTCCAGCTTTTGCTGCCACAGCAAAGGTGCCAGCGGGGAAAAGTGATGCTGGTCCTCACTGCCTCCTGGAACCCCTTCAAATGCCCCAGACAATTTGGCCCTCTCTGCTTTCCTGCGGACTCTAGCCTCAAAAGCACCTTTTTTCACTTTCGGCGCTGTTTGGAGCAAAAAAGACAAACGTCCAGGTTTTGCTGCCACAGCAAAGGTGCCAGCGGGGAAAAGTGATGCTGGTCCTCACTGCCTCCTGGAACCCCTTCAAATGCCCCAGACAATTTGGCCCTCTCTGCTTTCCTGCAAACTCTAGCCTCAAAAGCACCTTTTTTCACTTTCGGCACCCTCCGGAGGAAAAAAGACAAACGTCCAGGTTTTGCTGCCACAGCAAAGGTGCCAGCGGGGAAAAGTGATGCTGGTCCTCACTGCCTCCTGGAACCCCTTCAAATGCCCCAGACAATTTGGCCCTCTCTGCTTTCCTGCGCACTCTAGCCTCAAAAGCAGCTTTTTTCACTTTCGGCGCTGTTTGGAGCAAAAAAGACAAACGTCCAGCTTTTGCTGCCACAGCAAAGGTGCCAGCGGGGAAAAGTGATGCTGGTCCTCACTGCCTCCTGGAACCCCTTCAAATGCCCCAGACAATTTGGCCCTCTCTGCTTTCCTGCGGACTCTAGCCTCAAAAGCAGCTTTTTTCACTTTCGGCGCTTTTTGGAGCAAAAAAGACAAACGTCCAGGTTTTGCTGCCACGGCAAAGGTGCCAGCGGGGAAAAGTGATGCTGGTCCTCACTGCCTCCTGGAACCCCTTCAAATGCCCCAGACAATTTGGCCCTCTCTGCTTTCCTGCGGACTCTAGCCTCAAAAGCACCTTTTTTCAGTTTTGGCGCCCTCCGGAGGAAAAAAGACAAACGTCCAGCTTTTGCTGCCACAGCAAAGGTGCCAGCGGGGAAAAGTGATGCTGGTCCTCACTGCCTCCTGGAACCCCTTCAAATGCCCCAGACAATTTGGCCCTCTCTGCTTTCCTGCAAACTCTAGCCTCAAAAGCACCTTTTTTCATTTTCGGCGCTGTGTGGAGCAAAAAAGACAAACGTCCAGCTTTTGCTGCCACAGCAAAGGTGCCAGCGGGGAAAAGTGATGCTGGTCCTCACTGCCTCCTGGAACCCCTTCAAATGCCCCAGACAATTTGGCCCTCTCTGCTTTCCTGCGGACTCTAGCCTCAAAAGCACCTTTTTTCACTTTCGGCACCCTCCGGAGGAAAAAAGACAAACGTCCAGGTTTTGCTGCCACAGCAAAGGTGCCAGCAGGGAAAAGTGATGCTGGTCCTCACTGCCTCCTGGAACCCCTTCAAATGCCCCAGACAATTTGGCCCTCTCTGCTTTCCTGCAAACTCTAGCCTCAAAAGCACTGTTTTTCACTTTCGGCGCTGTGTGGAGCAAAAAAGACAAACGTCCAGCTTTTGCTGCCATAGCAAAGGTGCCAGCGGGGAAAAGTGATGCTGGTCCTCACTGCCTCCTGGAACCCCTTCAAATGCCCCAGACAATTTGGCCCTCTCTGCTTTCCTGCGGACTGTAGCCTCAAAAGCAGCTTTTTTCACTTTCGGCGCTTTTTGGAGCAAAAAAGACAAACGTCCAGGTTTTGCTGCCACGGCAAAGGTGCCAGCGGGGAAAAGTGATGCTGGTCCTCACTGCCTCCTGGAACCCCTTCAAATGCCCCAGACAATTTGGCCCTCTCTGCTTTCCTGCGCACTCTAGCCTCAAAAGCACCTTTTTTCAGTTTTGGCGCCCTCCAGAAGAAAAAAAGACAAACGTGCAGCTTTTGCTGCCACAGCAAAGGTGCCAGCGGGGAAAAGTGATGCTGGTCCTCACTGCCTCCTGGAACCCCTTCAAATGCCCCAGACAATTTGGCCCTCTCTGCTTTCCTGCAAACTCTAGCCTCAAAAGCACCTTTTTTCACTTTCGGCGCTGTTTGGAGCAAAAAAGACAAACGTCCAGCTTTTGCTGCCACAGCAAAGGTGCCAGCGGGGAAAAGTGATGCTGGTCCTCACTGCCTCCTGGAACCCCTTCAAATGCCCCAGACAATTTGGCCCTCTCTGCTTTCCTGCGCTCTCTAGCCTCAAAAGCACCGTTTTTCACTTTCAACGCTGTTTGGAGCAAAAAAGACAAACGTCCAGCTTTTGCTGCCACAGCAAAGGTGCCAGCGGGGAAAAGTGATGCTGGTCCTCACTGCCTCCTGGAACCCCTTCAAATGCCCCAGACAATTTGGCCCTCTCTGCTTTCCTGCGGACTCTAGCCTCAAAAGCACCTTTTTTCACTTTTGGCGCCCTCCGGAGGAAAAAAGACAAACGTCCAGCTTTTGCTGCCACAGCGAAGGTGCCAGCGGGGAAAAGTGATGCTAGTCCTCACTGTCTCCTGGAACTCCTTCAAATGCCCCACACAGTTTAGCCCTCTCTGCTTTCCTGCGCACTCTAGCCTCAAAAGCAGCTTTTTTCACTTTCGGCACCCTCCGGAGCAAAAAAGACAAACGTCCAGCTTTTGCTGCCACAGCAAAGGTGCCAGCGGGGAAAAGTGATGCTGGTCCTCACTGCCTCCTGGAACCCCTTCAAATGCCCCAGACAATTTGGCCCTCTCTGCTTTCCTGCGGAATCTATCCTCAAAAGCACCTTTTTTCACTTTCGGCGCCCTCCAGAGGAAAAAAGACAAACGTCCAGCTTTTGCTGCCACAGCAAAGGTGCCAGCGGGGAAAAGTGATGCTTGTCCTCACTGCCTCCTGGAACCCCTTCAAATGCCCCAGACAATTTGGCCCTCTCTGCTTTCCTGCGGACTCTAGCCTCAAAAGCACCTTTTTTCACTTTCGGCACCCTCCGGAGGAAAAAAGACAAACGTCCAGCTTTTGCTGCCACAGCAAAGGTGCCAGCGGGGAAAAGTGATGCTGGTCCTCACTGCCTCCTGGAACCCCTTCAAATGCCCCAGACAATTTGGCCCTCTCTGCTTTCCTGCAAACTCTAGCCTCAAAAGCACCTTTTTTCACTTTCGGCGCTTTTTGGAGCAAAAAAGACAAACGTCCAGGTTTTGCTGCCACAGCAAAGGTGCCAGCGGGGAAAAGTGATGCTGGTCCTCACTGCCTCCTGGAACCCCTTCAAATGCCCCAGACAATTTGGCCCTCTCTGCTTTCCTGCGGACTCTAGCCTCAAAAGCAGCTTTTTTCACTTTCGGCGCTGTTTGGAGCAAAAAAGACAAACGTCCAGCTTTTGCTGCCACAGCAAAGGTGCCAGCGGGGAAAAGTGATGCTGGTCCTCACTGCCTCCTGGAACCCCTTCAAATGCCCCAGACAATTTGGCCCTCTCTGCTTTCCTGCGGACTCTAGCCTCAAAAGCACCTTTTTTCACTTTCGGCACCCTCCGGAGGAAAAAAGACAAACGTCCAGGTTTTGCTGCCACAGCAAAGGTGCCAGCAGGGAAAAGTGATGCTGGTCCTCACTGCCTCCTGGAACCCCTTCAAATGCCCCAGACAATTTGGCCCTCTCTGCTTTCCTGCGGACTCTAGCCTCAAAAGCACCTTTTTTCACTTTCGGCACCCTCCGGAGGAAAAAAGACAAATGTCCAGCTTTTGCTGCCACAGCAAAGGTGCCAGCGGGGAAAAGTGATGCTAGTCCTCACTGCCTCCTGGAACCCCTTCAAATGCCCCAGACAATTTGGCCCTCTCTGCTTTCCTGCGGACTCTAGCCTCAAAAGCACCTTTTTTTCACTTTCGGCGCTGTTTGGAGCAAAAAAGACAAACGTCCAGCTTTTGCTGCCACAGCAAAGGTGCCAGCGGGGAAAAGTGATGCTGGTCCTCACTGCCTCCTGGAACCCCTTCAAATGCCCCAGACAATTTGGCCCTCTCTGCTTTCCTGCGCACTCTGGCCTCAAAAGCACCTTTTTTCACTTTCGGCGCCCTCCAGAGGAAAAAAGACAAACGTCCAGCTTTTGCTGCCACAGCAAAGGTGCCAGCGGGGAAAAGTGATGCTTGTCCTCACTGCCTCCTGGAACCCCTTCAAATGCCCCAGACAATTTGGCCCTCTCTGCTTTCCTGCGCACTCTAGCCTCAAAAGCACTGTTTTTCACTTTCGGCGCTGTTTGGAGTAAAAAAGACAAACGTCCAGCTTTTGCTGCCACAGCAAAGGTGCCAGCGGGGAAAAGTGATGCTGGTCCTCACTGCCTCCTGGAACCCCTGCAAATGCCCCAGACAATTTGGCCCTCTCTGCTTTCCTGCAAACTCTAGCCTCAAAAGCACCTTTTTTCACTTTCGGCGCTGTTTGGAGCAAAAAAGACAAACGTCCAGCTTTTGCTGCCACAGCAAAGGTGCCAGCGGGGAAAAGTGATGCTGGTCCTCACTGCCTCCTGGAACACCTTCAAATGCCCCAGACAATTTGGCCCTCTCTGTTTTCCTGCAAACTCTAGCCTCAAAAGCACCTTTTTTCACTTTCGGCGCTGTTTGGAGCAAAAAAGACAAACGTCCAGCTTTTGCTGCCACAGCAAAGGTGCCAGCGGGGAAAAGTGATGCTGGTCCTCACTGCCTCCTGGAACCCCTTCAAATGCCCCAGACAATTTGGCCCTCTCTGCTTTCCTGCAAACTCTAGCCTCAAAAGCACCTTTTTTTCACTTTCAGCGCTGTTTGGAGTAAAAAAGACAAACGTCCAGCTTTTGCTGCCACAGCAAAGGTGCCAGCGGGGAAAAGTGATGCTGGTCCTCACTGCCTCCTGGAACCCCTTCAAATGCCCCAGACAATTTGTCCCTCTCTGCTTTCCTGCGCACTCTAGCCTCAAAAGCACCTTTTTTCATTTTTAACGCCCTCCGGAGGAAAAAAGACAAACGTCCAGCTTTTGCTGCCACAGCAAAGGTGCCAGCGGGGAAAAGTGATGCTGGTCCTCACTGCCTCCTGGAACCCCTTCAAATGCCCCAGACAATTTGGCCCTCTCTGCTTTCCTGCAAACTCTAGCCTCAAAAGCACCTTTTTTTCACTTTCGGCGCTGTGTGGAGCAAAAAAGACAAACGTCCAGCTTTTGCTGCCACAGCAAAGGTGCCAGCGGGGAAAAGTGATGCTGGTCCTCACTGCCTCCTGGAACCCCTTCAAATGCCCCAGACAATTTGGCCCTCTCTGCTTTCCTGCGCACTCTGGCCTCAAAAGCACCTTTTTTCACTTTCGGCGCCCTCCAGAGGAAAAAAGACAAACGTCCAGCTTTTGCTGCCACAGCAAAGGTGCCAGCGGGGAAAAGTGATGCTGGTCCTCACTGCCTCCTGGAACCCCTTCAAATGCCCCAGACAATTTGGCCCTCTCTGCTTTCCTGCGGACTCTAGCCTCAAAAGCACTGTTTTTCACTTTCGGCGCTGTTTGGAGTAAAAAAGACAAACGTCCAGGTTTTGCTGCCATAGCAAAGGTGCCAGCGGGGAAAAGTGATGCTTGTCCTCACTGCCTCCTGGAACCCCTTCAAATGCCCCAGACAATTTGGCCCTCTCTGCTTTCCTGCGGACTCTAGCCTCAAAAGCACCTTTTTTCACTTTCGGCGCTGTTTGGAGCAAAAAAGACAAACGTCCAGCTTTTGCTGCCACAGCAAAGGTGCCAGCGGGGAAAAGTGATGCTGGTCCTCACTGCCTCCTGGAACACCTTCAAATGCCCCAGACAATTTGGCCCTCTCTGTTTTCCTGCAAACTCTAGCCTCAAAAGCACCTTTTTTCACTTTCGGCGCTGTTTGGAGCAAAAAAGACAAACGTCCAGCTTTTGCTGCCACAGCAAAGGTGCCAGCGGGGAAAAGTGATGCTGGTCCTCACTGCCTCCTGGAACCCCTTCAAATGCCCCAGACAATTTGGCCCTCTCTGCTTTCCTGCGGACTGTAGCCTCAAAAGCACCTTTTTTCACTTTCGGCGCTGTTTGGAGCAAAAAAGACAAACGTCCAGGTTTTGCTGCCACAGCAAAGGTGCCAGCGGGGAAAAGTGATGCTGGTCCTCACTGCCTCCTGGAACCCCTTCAAATGCCTCAGACAATTTGGCCCTCTCTGCTTTCCTGCAAACTCTAGCCTCAAAAGCACCTTTTTTTCACTTTCAGCGCTGTTTGGAGTAAAAAAGACAAACGTCCAGCTTTTGCTGCCACAGCAAAGGTGCCAGCGGGGAAAAGTGATGCTGGTCCTCACTGCCTCCTGGAACCCCTTCAAATGCCCCAGACAATTTGGCCCTCTCTGCTTTCCTGCGCACTCTAGCCTCAAAAGCACCTTTTTTCAGTTTTAACGCCCTCCGGAGGAAAAAAGACAAACGTCCAGCTTTTGCTGCCACAGCAAAGGTGCCAGCGGGGAAAAGTGATGCTGGTCCTCACTGCCTCCTGGAACCCCTTCAAATGCCCCAGACAATTTGGCCCTCTCTGCTTTCCTGCAAACTCTAGCCTCAAAAGCACCTTTTTTCACTTTCGGCGCTGTGTGGAGCAAAAAAGACAAACGTCCAGGTTTTGCTGCCACAGCAAAGGTGCCAGCGGGGAAAAGTGATGCTGGTCCTCACTGCCTCCTGGAACCCCTTCAAATGCCCCAGACAATTTGGCCCTCTCTGATTTCCTGCGGACTCTAGCCTCAAAAGCAGCTTTTTTCACTTTCGGCGCTGTTTGTAGCAAAAAAGACAAACGTCCAGCTTTTGCTGCCACAGCAAAGGTGCCAGCGGGGAAAAGTGATGCTGGTCCTCACTGCCTCCTGGAACCCCTTCAAATGCCCCAGACAATTTGGCCCTCTCTGCTTTCCTGCGGACTCTAGCCTCAAAAGCACCGTTTTTCACTTTCGGCGCTGTTTGGAGCAAAAAAGACAAACGTCCAGCTTTTGCTGCCACAGCAAAGGTGCCAGCGGGGAAAAGTGATGCTGGTCCTCACTGCCTCCTGGAACCCCTTCAAATGCCCCAGACAATTTGGCCCTCTCTGCTTTCCTGCGCACTCTAGCCTCAAAAGCACCTTTTTTTAACTTCTGGTGCCCTCCGGAGCAAAAAAGACAAAAGTCCAGCTTTTGCTGCCACAGCAAAGGTGCCAGCGGGGAAAAGTGATGCTAGTCCTCACTGTCTCCTGAAACTCCTTCAAATGCCCCACACAATTTGGCCCTCTCTGCTTTCCTGCGGACTCTAGCCTCAAAAGCACCTTTTTTCACTTTCGGCACCCTCCGGAGGAAAAAAGACAAACGTCCAGCTTTTGCTGCCACAGCAAAGGTGCCAGCGGGGAAAAGTGATGCTGGTCCTCACTGCCTCCTGGAACCCCTTCAAATGCCCCAGACAATTTGGCCCTCTCTGCTTTCCTGCGGACTCTAGCCTCAAAAGCACTGTTTTTCACTTTCGGCGCTGTTTGGAGCAAAAAAGACAAACGTCCAGCTTTTGCTGCCATAGCAAAGGTGCCAGCGGGGAAAAGTGATGCTGGTCCTCACTGCCTCCTGGAACCCCTTCAATTGCCCCACACAATTTGGCCCTCTCTGCTTTTCTGCAGACTCTATCCTCAAAACACCTTTTTTCACTTTCGGCGCCCTCGGGAGAAAAAAAAAGGCAAACGTCCAGCTTTTGCTGCCACAGCAAAGGTGCCAGCGGGGAAAAGTGATGCTGGTCCTCACTGCCTCCTGGAACCCCTTCAAATGCCCCAGACAATTTGGCCCTCTCTGCTTTCCTGCAGACTCTAGCCTCAAAAGCACCTTTTTTCACTTTCGGCACCCTCCGGAGGAAAAAAGACAAACGTCCAGCTTTTGCTGCCACAGCAAAGGTGCCAGCGGGGAAAAGTGATGCTGGACCTCACTGCCTCCTGGAACCCCTTCAAATGCCCCAGACAATTTGGCCCTCTCTGCTTTCCTGCGCACTCTAGCCTCAAAAGCACCTTTTTTCAGTTTTGGCGCCCTCCGGAGGAAAAAAGACAAACGTCCAGCTTTTGCTGCCACAGAAAAGGTGCCAGCGGGGAAAAGTGATGCTGGTCCTCACTGCCTCCTGGAACCCCTTCAAATGCCCCAGACAATTTGGCCCTCTCTGCTTTCCTGCAGACTCTAGCCTCAAAAGCACCTTTTTTCACTTTCGGCGCTGTGTGGAGCAAAAAAGACAAACGTCCAGCTTTTGCTGCCACAGCAAAGGTGCCAGCGGGGAAAAGTGATGCTGGTCCTCACTGCCTCCTGGAACCCCTTCAAATGCCCCAGACAATTTGGCCCTCTCTGCTTTCCTGCGGACTCTAGCCTCAAAAGCAATGTTTTTCACTTTCGGCGCTGTTTGGAGCAAAAAAGACAAACGTCCAGCTTTTGCTGCCACAGCAAAGGTGCCAGCGGGGAAAAGTGATGCTGGTCCTCACTGCCTCCTGGAACCCCTTCAAATGCCCCAGACAATTTGGCCCTCTCTGCTTTCCTGCGCACTCTAGCCTCAAAAGCACCTTTTTTCACTTTCGGCGCTGTTTGGAGCAAAAAAGACAAACGTCCAGCTTTTGCTGCCACAGCAAAGGTGCCAGCGGGGAAAAGTGATGCTTGTCCTCACTGCCTCCTGGAACCCCTTCAAATGCCCCAGACAATTTGGCCCTCTCTGCTTTCCTGCGCACTCTAGCCTCAAAAGCACCTTTTTTCAGTTTTGGCGCCCTCCGGAGGAAAAAAGACAAACGTCCAGCTTTTGCTGCCATAGCAAAGGTGCCAGCGGGGAAAAGTGATGCTGGTCCTCACTGCCTCCTGGAACCCCTTCAAATGCCCCACACAATTTGGCCCTCTCTGCTTTTCTGCAGACTCTATCCTCAAAACACCTTTTTTCACTTTTGGCGCCCTCGGGAGAAAAAAAAAGACAAACGTCCAGCTTTTGCTGCCACAGCAAAGGTGCCAGCGGGGAAAAGTGATGCTGGTCCTCACTGCCTCCTGGAACCCCTTCAAATGCCTCAGACAATTTGTCCCTCTCTGCTTTCCTGCGCACTCTAGCCTCAAAAGCACCTTTTTTTCACTTTCAGCGCTGTTTGGAGTAAAAAAGACAAACGTCCAGCTTTTGCTGCCACAGCAAAGGTGCCAGCGGGGAAAAGTGATGCTGGTCCTCACTGCCTCCTGGAACCCCTTCAAATGCCCCAGACAATTTGGCCCTCTCTGCTTTCCTGCGCACTCTAGCCTCAAAAGCACCTTTTTTCAGTTTTAACGCCCTCCGGAGGAAAAAAGACAAACGTCCAGCTTTTGCTGCCACAGCAAAGGTGCCAGCGGGGAAAAGTGATGCTGGTCCTCACTGCCTCCTGGAACCCCTTCAAATGCCCCAGACAATTTGGCCCTCTCTGCTTTCCTGCAAACTCTAGCCTCAAAAGCACCTTTTTTCACTTTCGGCGCTGTGTGGAGCAAAAAAGACAAACGTCCAGGTTTTGCTGCCACAGCAAAGGTGCCAGCGGGGAAAAGTGATGCTGGTCCTCACTGCCTCCTGGAACCCCTTCAAATGCCCCAGACAATTTGGCCCTCTCTGATTTCCTGCGGACTCTAGCCTCAAAAGCAGCTTTTTTCACTTTCGGCGCTGTTTGTAGCAAAAAAGACAAACGTCCAGCTTTTGCTGCCACAGCAAAGGTGCCAGCGGGGAAAAGTGATGCTGGTCCTCACTGCCTCCTGGAACCCCTTCAAATGCCCCAGACAATTTGGCCCTCTCTGCTTTCCTGCGGACTCTAGCCTCAAAAGCACCGTTTTTCACTTTCGGCGCTGTTTGGAGCAAAAAAGACAAACGTCCAGCTTTTGCTGCCACAGCAAAGGTGCCAGCGGGGAAAAGTGATGCTGGTCCTCACTGCCTCCTGGAACCCCTTCAAATGCCCCAGACAATTTGGCCCTCTCTGCTTTCCTGCGCACTCTAGCCTCAAAAGCACCTTTTTTTAACTTCTGGTGCCCTCCGGAGCAAAAAAGACAAAAGTCCAGCTTTTGCTGCCACAGCAAAGGTGCCAGCGGGGAAAAGTGATGCTAGTCCTCACTGTCTCCTGAAACTCCTTCAAATGCCCCACACAATTTGGCCCTCTCTGCTTTCCTGCGGACTCTAGCCTCAAAAGCACCTTTTTTCACTTTCGGCACCCTCCGGAGGAAAAAAGACAAACGTCCAGCTTTTGCTGCCACAGCAAAGGTGCCAGCGGGGAAAAGTGATGCTGGTCCTCACTGCCTCCTGGAACCCCTTCAAATGCCCCAGACAATTTGGCCCTCTCTGCTTTCCTGCGGACTCTAGCCTCAAAAGCACTGTTTTTCACTTTCGGCGCTGTTTGGAGCAAAAAAGACAAACGTCCAGCTTTTGCTGCCATAGCAAAGGTGCCAGCGGGGAAAAGTGATGCTGGTCCTCACTGCCTCCTGGAACCCCTTCAATTGCCCCACACAATTTGGCCCTCTCTGCTTTTCTGCAGACTCTATCCTCAAAACACCTTTTTTCACTTTCGGCGCCCTCGGGAGAAAAAAAAAGGCAAACGTCCAGCTTTTGCTGCCACAGCAAAGGTGCCAGCGGGGAAAAGTGATGCTGGTCCTCACTGCCTCCTGGAACCCCTTCAAATGCCCCAGACAATTTGGCCCTCTCTGCTTTCCTGCAGACTCTAGCCTCAAAAGCACCTTTTTTCACTTTCGGCACCCTCCGGAGGAAAAAAGACAAACGTCCAGCTTTTGCTGCCACAGCAAAGGTGCCAGCGGGGAAAAGTGATGCTGGACCTCACTGCCTCCTGGAACCCCTTCAAATGCCCCAGACAATTTGGCCCTCTCTGCTTTCCTGCGCACTCTAGCCTCAAAAGCACCTTTTTTCAGTTTTGGCGCCCTCCGGAGGAAAAAAGACAAACGTCCAGCTTTTGCTGCCACAGAAAAGGTGCCAGCGGGGAAAAGTGATGCTGGTCCTCACTGCCTCCTGGAACCCCTTCAAATGCCCCAGACAATTTGGCCCTCTCTGCTTTCCTGCAGACTCTAGCCTCAAAAGCACCTTTTTTCACTTTCGGCGCTGTGTGGAGCAAAAAAGACAAACGTCCAGCTTTTGCTGCCACAGCAAAGGTGCCAGCGGGGAAAAGTGATGCTGGTCCTCACTGCCTCCTGGAACCCCTTCAAATGCCCCAGACAATTTGGCCCTCTCTGCTTTCCTGCGGACTCTAGCCTCAAAAGCAATGTTTTTCACTTTCGGCGCTGTTTGGAGCAAAAAAGACAAACGTCCAGCTTTTGCTGCCACAGCAAAGGTGCCAGCGGGGAAAAGTGATGCTGGTCCTCACTGCCTCCTGGAACCCCTTCAAATGCCCCAGACAATTTGGCCCTCTCTGCTTTCCTGCGCACTCTAGCCTCAAAAGCACCTTTTTTCACTTTCGGCGCTGTTTGGAGCAAAAAAGACAAACGTCCAGCTTTTGCTGCCACAGCAAAGGTGCCAGCGGGGAAAAGTGATGCTTGTCCTCACTGCCTCCTGGAACCCCTTCAAATGCCCCAGACAATTTGGCCCTCTCTGCTTTCCTGCGCACTCTAGCCTCAAAAGCACCTTTTTTCAGTTTTGGCGCCCTCCGGAGGAAAAAAGACAAACGTCCAGCTTTTGCTGCCATAGCAAAGGTGCCAGCGGGGAAAAGTGATGCTGGTCCTCACTGCCTCCTGGAACCCCTTCAAATGCCCCACACAATTTGGCCCTCTCTGCTTTTCTGCAGACTCTATCCTCAAAACACCTTTTTTCACTTTTGGCGCCCTCGGGAGAAAAAAAAAGACAAACGTCCAGCTTTTGCTGCCACAGCAAAGGTGCCAGCGGGGAAAAGTGATGCTGGTCCTCACTGCCTCCTGGAACCCCTTCAAATGCCTCAGACAATTTGTCCCTCTCTGCTTTCCTGCGCACTCTAGCCTCAAAAGCACCTTTTTTCACTTTCGGCGCTGTGTGGAGCAAAAAAGACAGATGTCCACGTTTTGCTGCCACAGCCAAGGTGCCAGCGGGGAAAAGTGATGCTGGTCCTCACTGCCTCCTGGAACCCCTTCAAATGCCCCAGACAATTTGGCCCTCTCTGCTTTCCTGCGCACTCTAGCCTCAAAAGCACCTTTTTTCAGTTTTGGCGCCCTCCGGAGGAAAAAAGACAAACGTCCAGCTTTTGCTGCCACAGCAAAGGTGCCAGCGGGGAAAAGTGATGCTGGTCCTCACTGCCTCCTGGAACCCCTTCAAATGCCCCAGACAATTTGGCCCTCTCTGCTTTCCTGCAGACTCTAGCCTCAAAAGCACCTTTTTTCACTTTCGGCGCTGTGTGGAGCAAAAAAGACAAACGTCCAGCTTTTGCTGCCACAGCAAAGGTGCCAGCGGGGAAAAGTGATGCTGGTCCTCACTGCCTCCTGGAACCCCTTCAAATGCCCCAGACAATTTGGCCCTCTCTGCTTTCCTGCAGACTCTAGTCTCAAAAGCAACTTTCTTCACTTTCGGCGCTCTTTGGAGCAAAAAAGACAAACGTCCAGGTTTTGCTGCCACAGCAAAGGTGCCAGCGGGGAAAAGTGATGCTGGTCCTCACTGCCTCCTGGAACCCCTTCAAATGCCCCAGACAATTTGGCCCTCTCTGCTTTCCTGCGGACTCTAGCCTCAAAAGCGCATTTTTTCACTTTCGGAGCTGTTTGGAGCAAAAAAGAAAAACGTCCAGCTTTTGCTGCCACAGCAAAGGTGCCAGCGGGGAAAAGTGATGCTGGTCCTCACTGCCTCCTGGAACCCCTTCAAATGCCCCAGACAATTTGGCCCTCTCTACTTTCCTGCAGACTCTAGCCTCAAAAGCAGCTTTTTTCACTTTCGGCGCTGTTTGGAGCAAAAAAGACAAACGTCCAGCTTTTGCTGCCACAGCAAAGGTGCCAGCGGGGAAAAGTGATGCTGGTCCTCACTGCCTCCTGGAACCCCTTCAAATGCCCCAGACAATTTGGCCCTCTCTGCTTTCCTGCGGACTCTAGCCTCAAAAGCACCTTTTTTCACTTTTGGCGCCCTCCGGAGCAAAAAAGACAAACGTCCAGCTTTTGCTGCCACAGCGAAGGTGCCAGCGGGGAAAAGTGATGCTAGTCCTCACTGTCTCCTGAAACTCCTTCAAATGCCCCACACAATTTGGCCCTCTCTGCTTTCCTGCGCACTCTAGCCTCAAAAGCACCTTTTTTCACTTTCGGCACCCTCCGGAGCAAAAAAGACAAACGTCCAGCTTTTGCTGCCACAGCAAAGGTGCCAGCGGGGAAAAGTGATGCTGGTCCTCACTGCCTCCTGGAACCCCTTCAAATGCCTCAGACAATTTGGCCCTCTCTGCTTTCCTGCGCACTCTAGCCTCAAAAGCACTGTTTTTCACTTTCGGCGCTGTTTGGAGCAAAAAAGACAAACGTCCAGCTTTTGCTGCCACAGCAAAGGTGCCAGCGGGGAAAAGTGATGCTGGTCCTCACTGCCTCCTGGAACCCCTTCAAATGCCCCAGACAATTTGGCCCTCTCTGCTTTCCTGCAAACTCTAGCCTCAAAAGCACCTTTTTTCACTTTCGGCACCCTCCGGAGGAAAAAAGACAAACGTCCAGGTTTTGCTGCCACAGCAAAGGTGCCAGCGGGGAAAAGTGATGCTGGTCCTCACTGCCTCCTGGAACCCCTTCAAATGCCCCAGACAATTTGGCCCTCTCTGCTTTCCTGCGCACTCTAGCCTCAAAAGCAGCTTTTTTCACTTTCGGCGCTGTTTGGAGCAAAAAAGACAAACGTCCAGCTTTTGCTGCCACAGCAAAGGTGCCAGCGGGGAAAAGTGATGCTGGTCCTTACTGCCTCCTGGAACCCCTTCAAATGCCCCAGACAATTTGGCCCTCTCTGCTTTCCTGCGGACTCTAGCCTCAAAAGCAGCTTTATTCACTTTCGGCGCTTTTTGGAGCAAAAAAGACAAACGTCCAGGTTTTGCTGCCACGGCAAAGGTGCCAGCGGGGAAAAGTGATGCTGGTCCTCACTGCCTCCTGGAACCCCTTCAAATGCCCCACACAATTTGGCCCTCTCTGCTTTCCTGCGGACTCTAGCCTCAAAAGCACCTTTTTTCAGTTTTGGCGCCCTCCGGAGGAAAAAAGACAAACGTCCAGCTTTTGCTGCCACAGCAAAGGTGCCAGCGGGGAAAAGTGATGCTGGTCCTCACTGCCTCCTGGAACCCCTTCAAATGCCCCAGACAATTTGGCCCTCTCTGCTTTCCTGCAAACTCTAGCCTCAAAAGCACCTTTTTTCATTTTCGGCGCTGTGTGGAGCAAAAAAGACAAACGTCCAGCTTTTGCTGCCACAGCAAAGGTGCCAGCGGGGAAAAGTGATGCTGGTCCTCACTGCCTCCTGGAACCCCTTCAAATGCCCCAGACAATTTGGCCCTCTCTGCTTTCCTGCGGACTCTAGCCTCAAAAGCACCTTTTTTCACTTTCGGCACCCTCCGGAGGAAAAAAGACAAACGTCCAGGTTTTGCTGCCACAGCAAAGGTGCCAGCAGGGAAAAGTGATGCTGGTCCTCACTGCCTCCTGGAACCCCTTCAAATGCCCCAGACAATTTGGCCCTCTCTGCTTTCCTGCAAACTCTAGCCTCAAAAGCACTGTTTTTCACTTTCGGCGCTGTGTGGAGCAAAAAAGACAAACGTCCAGCTTTTGCTGCCATAGCAAAGGTGCCAGCGGGGAAAAGTGATGCTGGTCCTCACTGCCTCCTGGAACCCCTTCAAATGCCCCAGACAATTTGGCCCTCTCTGCTTTCCTGCGGACTGTAGCCTCAAAAGCAGCTTTTTTCACTTTCGGCGCTTTTTGGAGCAAAAAAGACAAACGTCCAGGTTTTGCTGCCACGGCAAAGGTGCCAGCGGGGAAAAGTGATGCTGGTCCTCACTGCCTCCTGGAACCCCTTCAAATGCCCCAGACAATTTGGCCCTCTCTGCTTTCCTGCGCACTCTAGCCTCAAAAGCACCTTTTTTCAGTTTTGGCGCCCTCCGGAAGAAAAAAAGACAAACGTGCAGCTTTTGCTGCCACAGCAAAGGTGCCAGCGGGGAAAAGTGATGCTGGTCCTCACTGCCTCCTGGAACCCCTTCAAATGCCCCAGACAATTTGGCCCTCTCTGCTTTCCTGCAAACTCTAGCCTCAAAAGCACCTTTTTTCACTTTCGGCGCTGTGTGGAGCAAAAAAGACAAACGTCCAGCTTTTGCTGCCACAGCAAAGGTGCCAGCGGGGAAAAGTGATGCTGGTCCTCACTGCCTCCTGGAACCCCTTCAAATGCCCCAGACAATTTGGCCCTCTCTGCTTTCCTGCGCACTCTAGCCTCAAAAGCACCGTTTTTCACTTTCAACGCTGTTTGGAGCAAAAAAGACAAACGTCCAGCTTTTGCTGCCACAGCAAAGGTGCCAGCGGGGAAAAGTGATGCTGGTCCTCACTGCCTCCTGGAACCCCTTCAAATGCCCCAGACAATTTGGCCCTCTCTGCTTTCCTGCGGACTCTAGCCTCAAAAGCACCTTTTTTCACTTTTGGCGCCCTCCGGAGGAAAAAAGACAAACGTCCAGCTTTTGCTGCCACAGCGAAGGTGCCAGCGGGGAAAAGTGATGCTAGTCCTCACTGTCTCCTGGAACTCCTTCAAATGCCCCACACAGTTTAGCCCTCTCTGCTTTCCTGCGCACTCTAGCCTCAAAAGCAGCTTTTTTCACTTTCGGCACCCTCCGGAGCAAAAAAGACAAACGTCCAGCTTTTGCTGCCACAGCAAAGGTGCCAGCGGGGAAAAGTGATGCTGGTCCTCACTGCCTCCTGGAACCCCTTCAAATGCCCCAGACAATTTGGCCCTCTCTGCTTTCCTGCGGAATCTATCCTCAAAAGCACCTTTTTTCACTTTCGG
This sequence comes from Vanellus vanellus, assembly GCF_965231255.1. Lineage (NCBI taxonomy): Eukaryota > Metazoa > Chordata > Aves > Charadriiformes > Charadriidae > Vanellus > Vanellus vanellus. Next base: position 2,927 of record NW_028127236.1, on the reverse strand, counting down.
CGCCCTCCAGAGGAAAAAAGACAAACGTCCAGCTTTTGCTGCCACAGCAAAGGTGCCAGCGGGGAAAAGTGATGCTTGTCCTCACTGCCTCCTGGAACCCCTTCAAATGCCCCAGACAATTTGGCCCTCTCTGCTTTCCTGCGGACTCTAGCCTCAAAAGCACCTTTTTTCACTTTCGGCACCCTCCTGAGGAAAAAAGACAAACGTCCAGCTTTTGCTGCCACAGCAAAGGTGCCAGCGGGGAAAAGTGATGCTGGTCCTCACTGCCTCCTGGAACCCCTTCAAATGCCCCAGACAATTTGGCCCTCTCTGCTTTCCTGCAAACTCTAGCCTCAAAAGCACCTTTTTTCACTTTCGGCGCTTTTTGGAGCAAAAAAGACAAACGTCCAGGTTTTGCTGCCACAGCAAAGGTGCCAGCGGGGAAAAGTGATGCTGGTCCTCACTGCCTCCTGGAACCCCTTCAAATGCCCCAGACAATTTGGCCCTCTCTGCTTTCCTGCGGACTCTAGCCTCAAAAGCAGCTTTTTTCACTTTCGGCGCTGTTTGGAGCAAAAAAGACAAACGTCCAGCTTTTGCTGCCACAGCAAAGGTGCCAGCGGGGAAAAGTGATGCTGGTCCTCACTGCCTCCTGGAACCCCTTCAAATGCCCCAGACAATTTGGCCCTCTCTGCTTTCCTGCGGACTCTAGCCTCAAAAGCACCTTTTTTCACTTTCGGCACCCTCCGGAGGAAAAAAGACAAACGTCCAGGTTTTGCTGCCACAGCAAAGGTGCCAGCAGGGAAAAGTGATGCTGGTCCTCACTGCCTCCTGGAACCCCTTCAAATGCCCCAGACAATTTGGCCCTCTCTGCTTTCCTGCGGACTCTAGCCTCAAAAGCACCTTTTTTCACTTTCGGCACCCTCCGGAGGAAAAAAGACAAATGTCCAGCTTTTGCTGCCACAGCAAAGGTGCCAGCGGGGAAAAGTGATGCTAGTCCTCACTGCCTCCTGGAACCCCTTCAAATGCCCCAGACAATTTGGCCCTCTCTGCTTTCCTGCGGACTCTAGCCTCAAAAGCACCTTTTTTTCACTTTCGGCGCTGTTTGGAGCAAAAAAGACAAACGTCCAGCTTTTGCTGCCACAGCAAAGGTGCCAGCGGGGAAAAGTGATGCTGGTCCTCACTGCCTCCTGGAACCCCTTCAAATGCCCCAGACAATTTGGCCCTCTCTGCTTTCCTGCGCACTCTGGCCTCAAAAGCACCTTTTTTCACTTTCGGCGCCCTCCAGAGGAAAAAAGACAAACGTCCAGCTTTTGCTGCCACAGCAAAGGTGCCAGCGGGAAAAGTGATGCTTGTCCTCACTGCCTCCTGGAACCCCTTCAAATGCCCCAGACAATTTGGCCCTCTCTGCTTTCCTGCGCACTCTAGCCTCAAAAGCACTGTTTTTCACTTTCGGCGCTGTTTGGAGTAAAAAAGACAAACGTCCAGCTTTTGCTGCCACAGCAAAGGTGCCAGCGGGGAAAAGTGATGCTGGTCCTCACTGCCTCCTGGAACCCCTGCAAATGCCCCAGACAATTTGGCCCTCTCTGCTTTCCTGCAAACTCTAGCCTCAAAAGCACCTTTTTTCACTTTCGGCGCTGTTTGGAGCAAAAAAGACAAACGTCCAGCTTTTGCTGCCACAGCAAAGGTGCCAGCGGGGAAAAGTGATGCTGGTCCTCACTGCCTCCTGGAACACCTTCAAATGCCCCAGACAATTTGGCCCTCTCTGTTTTCCTGCAAACTCTAGCCTCAAAAGCACCTTTTTTCACTTTCGGCGCTGTTTGGAGCAAAAAAGACAAACGTCCAGCTTTTGCTGCCACAGCAAAGGTGCCAGCGGGGAAAAGTGATGCTGGTCCTCACTGCCTCCTGGAACCCCTTCAAATGCCTCAGACAATTTGGCCCTCTCTGCTTTCCTGCAAACTCTAGCCTCAAAAGCACCTTTTTTTCACTTTCAGCGCTGTTTGGAGTAAAAAAGACAAACGTCCAGCTTTTGCTGCCACAGCAAAGGTGCCAGCGGGGAAAAGTGATGCTGGTCCTCACTGCCTCCTGGAACCCCTTCAAATGCCCCAGACAATTTGGCCCTCTCTGCTTTCCTGCGCACTCTAGCCTCAAAAGCACCTTTTTTCATTTTTAACGCCCTCCGGAGGAAAAAAGACAAACGTCCAGCTTTTGCTGCCACAGCAAAGGTGCCAGCGGGGAAAAGTGATGCTGGTCCTCACTGCCTCCTGGAACCCCTTCAAATGCCCCAGACAATTTGGCCCTCTCTGCTTTCCTGCAAACTCTAGCCTCAAAAGCACCTTTTTTTCACTTTCGGCGCTGTGTGGAGCAAAAAAGACAAACGTCCAGCTTTTGCTGCCACAGCAAAGGTGCCAGCGGGGAAAAGTGATGCTGGTCCTCACTGCCTCCTGGAACCCCTTCAAATGCCCCAGACAATTTGGCCCTCTCTGCTTTCCTGCGCACTCTGGCCTCAAAAGCACCTTTTTTCACTTTCGGCGCCCTCCAGAGGAAAAAAGACAAACGTCCAGCTTTTGCTGCCACAGCAAAGGTGCCAGCGGGGAAAAGTGATGCTGGTCCTCACTGCCTCCTGGAACCCCTTCAAATGCCCCAGACAATTTGGCCCTCTCTGCTTTCCTGCGGACTCTAGCCTCAAAAGCACTGTTTTTCACTTTCGGCGCTGTTTGGAGTAAAAAAGACAAACGTCCAGGTTTTGCTGCCATAGCAAAGGTGCCAGCGGGGAAAAGTGATGCTTGTCCTCACTGCCTCCTGGAACCCCTTCAAATGCCCCAGACAATTTGGCCCTCTCTGCTTTCCTGCGGACTCTAGCCTCAAAAGCACCTTTTTTCACTTTCGGCGCTGTTTGGAGCAAAAAAGACAAACGTCCAGCTTTTGCTGCCACAGCAAAGGTGCCAGCG
>NW_028127237.1:0-87648 GCF_965231255.1 Vanellus vanellus | reverse complement strand
GTCCCAAGAAGAAAGGGTAGAAAACATCCCTAAGGCTCTCCTTTCCAGCAAGGGCCTTCACTTCTTATGCATCTGCTCTGCTTGCTGTCTATCACAGTAAAATGTGCTGCTGCTGGTGTGGTGCTTTCCATCAGCTGGGCTTCGTATTGTCTTGGGGGGGTTTTACAATCCATCTAATGGAAGACCTTTCTCCAACGATCATGCTGTGGAGGGAGGAAACAAGGTTTTAGAATACTGTGAACTGTTTTGCCAAAACCTGTGCCAGAGGTATTCATCTTTGGGAGGTGAAGGGCAAATAACACTTCTTGCATGGGCTACAGCAGTACAAGGGGGCCACTGAGGAGAATCTTGTCTGGTCCAGACAAAGCTGGACGTTTGTCTTTTTTGCTCCAAACAGCGCCGAAAGTGAAAAAAGGTGCTTTTGAGGATAGAGTGCGCAGGAAAGCAGAGAGGGCCAAATTGTGTGGGGCATTTGAAGGGGTTCCAGGAGGCAGTGAGGACCAGCATCACTTTTCCCCGCTGGCGCCTTTGCTGTGGCAGCAAAAGCTGGACGTTTGTCTTTTTTGCTCCAAACAGCGCCGAAAGTGAAAAAAGGTGCTTTTGAGGCTCGAGTCGGCAGGAAAGCAGAGAGGGCCAAATTGTGTGTGGCATTTGAAGGGGATCCAGGAGGCAGTGAGGACCAGCATCACTTTTCCCCGCTGGCACCTTTGCTGTGGCAGCCAAAGCTGGACGTTTGTCTTTTTTGCTCCAAACAGCGCCGAAAGTGATAAAAGGTGCTTTTGAGGATAGAGTGGGCAGGAAAGCAGAGAGGGCCAAATTGTGTGGGGCATTTGAAGGGGTTCCAGGAGGCAGTGAGGACCAGCATCACTTTTCCCCGCTGGCACCTTTGCTGTGGCAGCAAAAGCTGGACGTTTGTCTTTTTTGCTCCAAACAGCGCCGAAACTGAAAATAGGTGCTTTTGAGGCTAGAGTCGGCAGGAAAGCAGGAAAGCAGAGAGGGCCAAATTGTGTGTGGCATTTGAAGGGGTTCCAGGAGGCAGTGAGGACCAGCATCACTTTTCCCCGCTGGCACCTTTGCTGTGGCAGCAAAAGCTGGACGTTTGTCTTTTTTGCTCCAAACAGCGCCGAAAGTGAAAAATGTGCTTTTGAGGATAGAGTGCGCAGGAAAGCAGAGAGGGCCAAATTGTGTGTGGCATTTGAAGGGGTTCCAGGAGGCAGTGAGGACCAGCATCACTTTTCCCCGCTGGCACCTTTGCTGTGGCAGCAAAAGCTGGACGTTTGTCTTTTTTGCTCCAAACAGCGCCGAAAGTGATAAAAGGTGCTTTTGAGGATAGAGTGGGCAGGAAAGCAGAGAGGGCCAAATTGTGTGGGGCATTTGAAGGGGTTCCAGGAGGCAGTGAGGACCAGCATCACTTTTCCCCGCTGGCACCTTTGCTGTGGCAGCAAAAGATGGACGTTTGTCTTTTTTGCTCCAAACAGCGCAGAAAGTGAAAAAAGGTGCTTTTGAGGATAGAGTGCGCAGGAAAGCAGAGAGGGCCAAATTGTGTGGGGCATTTGAAGGGGTTCCAGGAGGCAGTGAGGACCAGCATAACTTTTCCCCGCTGGCACCTTTGCTGTGGCAGCAAAAGCTGGACGTTTGTCTTTTTTGCTCCAAACAGCGCCGAAAGTGAAAAATGTGCTTTTGAGGCTAGAGTGCGCAGGAAAGCAGAGAGGGCCAAATTGTGTGGGGCATTTGAAGGGGTTCCAGGAGGCAGTGAGGACCAGCATCACTTTTCCCCGCTGGCGCCTTTGCTGTGGCAGCAAAAGCTGGACGTTTGTCTTTTTTGCTCCAAACAGCGCCGAAAGTGAAAAAAGGTGCTTTTGAGGATAGAGTGGGCAGGAAAGCAGAGAGGGCCAAATTGTGTGGGGCATTTGAAGGGGTTCCAGGAGGCAGTGAGGACCAGCATCACTTTTCCCCGCTGGCACCTTTGCTGTGGCAGCAAAAGCTGGACGTTTGTCTTTTTTGCTCCAAACAGCGCCGAAAGTGAAAAAAGGTGCTTCTGAGGCTAGAGTGCGCAGGAAAGCAGAGAGGGCCAAATTGTGTGTGGCATTTGAAGGGGTTCCAGGAGGCAGTGAGGACCAGCATCACTTTTCCCCGCTGGCACCTTTGCTGTGGCAGCAAAAGCTGGACGTTTGTCTTTTTTGCTCCAAACAGCGCCGAAAGTGAAAAAAGGTGCTTTTGAGGCTCGAGTCGGCAGGAAAGCAGAGAGGGCCAAATTGTGTGTGGCATTTGAAGGGTTTCCAGGAGGCAGTGAGGACCAGCATCACTTTTCCCCGCTGGCACCTTTGCTGTGGCAGCCAAAGCTGGACGTTTGTCTTTTTTGCTCCAAACAGCGCCGAAAGTGAAAAAAGGTGCTTTTGAGGCTAGAGTGCGCAGGAAAGCAGAGAGGGCCAAATTGTGTGGGGCATTTGAAGGGGTTCCAGGAGGCAGTGAGGACCAGCATCACTTTTCCCCGCTGGCACCTTTGCTGTGGCAGCAAAAGCTGGACGTTTGTCTTTTTTGCTCCAAACAGCGCCGAAACTGAAAATAGGTGCTTTTGAGGCTAGAGTCGGCAGGAAAGCAGAGAGGGCCAAATTGTGTGGGGCATTTGAAGGGGTTCCAGGAGGCAGTGAGGACCAGCATAACTTTTCCCCGCTGGCACCTTTGCTGTGGCAGCAAAAGCTGGACGTTTGTCTTTTTTGCTCCAAACAGCGCCGAAAGTGAAAAAAGGTGCTTTTGAGGATAGAGTGGGCAGGAAAGCAGAGAGGGCCAAATTGTGTGGGGCATTTGAAGGGGTTCCAGGAGGCAGTGAGGACCAGCATGACTTTTCCCCGCTGGCGCCTTTGCTGTGGCAGCAAAAGCTGGACGTTTGTCTTTTTTGCTCCAAACAGCGCCGAAAGTGAAAAAAGGTGCTTTTGAGGATAGAGTGCGCAGGAAAGCAGAGAGGGCCAAATTGTGTGGGGCATTTGAAGGGGTTCCAGGAGGCAGTGAGGACCAGCATCACTTTTCCCCGCTGGCACCTTTGCTGTGGCAGCAAAAGATGGACGTTTGTCTTTTTTGCTCCAAACAGCGCCGAAAGTGAAAAAAGGTGCTTTTGAGGATAGAGTGCGCAGGAAAGCAGAGAGGGCCAAATTGTGTGGGGCATTTGAAGGGGTTCCAGGAGGCAGTGAGGACCAGCATAACTTTTCCCCGCTGGCACCTTTGCTGTGGCAGCAAAAGCTGGACGTTTGTCTTTTTTGCTCCAAACAGCGCCGAAAGTGAAAAAAGGTGCTTTTGAGGCTAGAGTCGGCAGGAAAGCAGGAAAGCAGAGAGGGCCAAATTGTGTGTGGCATTTGAAGGGGTTCCAGGAGGCAGTGAGGACCAGCATGACTTTTCCCCGCTGGCCCCTTTGCTGTGGCAGCAAAAGCTGGACGTTTGTCTTTTTTGCTCCAAACAGCGCCGAAAGTGAAAATAGGTGCTTTTGAGGCTAGATTGCGCAGGAAAGTAGAGAGGGCCAAATTGTATGGGGCATTTGAAGGGGTTCCAGGAGGCAGTGAGGACCAGCATCACTTTTCCCCGCTGGCACCTTTGCTGTGGCAGCAAAAGCTGGACGTTTGTCTTTTTTGCTCCAAACAGCGCCGAAAGTGAAAAAAGGTGCTTTTGAGGATAGAGTGGGCAGGAAAGCAGAGAGGGCCAAATTGTGTGGGGCATTTGAAGGGGTTCCAGGAGGCAGTGAGGACCAGCATGACTTTTCCCCGCTGGCGCCTTTGCTGTGGCACCAAAAGCTGGACGTTTGTCTTTTTTGCTCCTAACAGCGCCGAAAGTGAAAAAAGGTGCTTTTGAGGCTAGAGTGCGCAGGAAAGCAGAGAGGGCCAAATTGTGTGGGGCATTTGAAGGGGTTCCAGGAGGCAGTGAGGACCAGCATCACTTTTCCCCGCTGGCACCTTTGCTGTGGCAGCAAAAGCTGGACGTTTGTCTTTTTTGCTCCAAACAGCGTTAAAAGTGAAAATAGGTGCTTTTGAGGCTAGAGTGCGCAGGAAAGCAGAGAGGGCCAAATTGTGTGGGGCATTTGAAGGTGTTCCAGGAGGCAGTGAGGACCAGCATCACTTTTCCCCGCTGGCACCTTTGCTGTGGCAGCAAAAGCTGGACGTTTGTCTTTTTTGCTCCAAACAGCGCCGAAAGTGAAAAATGTGCTTTTGAGGCTCGACTCGGCAGGAAAGCAGAGAGGGCCAAATTGTGTGTGGCATTTGAAGGGGTTCCAGGAGGCAGTGAGGACCAGCATCACTTTTCCCCGCTGGCACCTTTGCTGTGGCAGCAAAAGCTGGACGTTTGTCTTTTTTGCTCCAAACAGCGCCGAAACTGAAAATAGGTGCTTTTGAGGCTAGAGTGGGCAGGAAAGCAGAGAGGGCCAAATTGTGTGGGGCATTTGAAGGGGTTCCAGGAGGCAGTGAGGACCAGCATCACTTTTCCCCGCTGGCACCTTTGCTGTGGCAGCAAAAGCTGGACGTTTGTCTTTTTTGCTCCAAACAGCGCCGAAAGTGAAAAATGTGCTTTTGAGGCTAGAGTGCGCAGGAAAGCAGAGAGGGCCAAATTGTGTGGGGCATTTGAAGGTGTTCCAGGAGGCAGTGAGGACCAGCATCACTTTTCCCCGCTGGCACCTTTGCTGTGGCAGCAAAAGCTGGACGTTTGTCTTTTTTGCTCCAAACAGCGCCGAAAGTGAAAAATGTGCTTTTGAGGATAGAGTGCGCAGGAAAGCAGAGAGGGCCAAATTGTGTGGGGCATTTGAAGGGGTTCCAGGAGGCAGTGAGGACCAGCATCACTTTTCCCCGCTGGCACCTTTGCTGTGGCAGCAAAAGCTGGACGTTTGTCTTTTTTGCTCCAAACAGCGCCGAAAGTGAAAAAAGGTGCTTTTGAGGATAGAGTCGGCAAGAAAGCAGAGAGGGCCAAATTGTGTGGGGCATTTGAAGGGGTTCCAGGAGGCAGTGAAGACCAGCATCACTTTTCCCCGCTGGCGCCTTTGCTGTGGCAGCAAAAGCTGGACGTTTGTCTTTTTTGCTCCAAACAGCGCCGAAAGTGAAAAAAGGTGCTTTTGAGGATAGAGTGCGCAGGAAAGCAGAGAGGGCCAAATTGTGTGGGGCATTTGAAGGGGTTCCAGGAGGCAGTGAGGACCAGCATCACTTTTCCCCGCTGGCACCTTTGCTGTGGCAGCAAAAGCTGGACGTTTGTCTTTTTTGCTCCAAACAGCGCCGAAAGTGAAAAAAGGTGCTTTTGAGGATAGAGTCGGCAAGAAAGCAGAGAGGGCCAAATTGTGTGTGGCATTTGAAGGGGTTCCAGGAGGCAGTGAGGACCAGCATCACTTTTCCCCGCTGGCGCCTTTGCTGTGGCAGCAAAAGCTGGACGTTTGTCTTTTTTGCTCCAAACAGCGCCGAAAGTGAAAAATGTTCTTTTGAGGCTAGAGTGGGCAGGAAAGCAGAGAGGGCCAAATTGTGTGGGGCATTTGAAGGGGTTCCAGGAGGCAGTGAGGACCAGCATCACTTTTCCCCGCTGGCACCTTTGCTGTGGCAGCAAAAGCTGGACGTTTGTCTTTTTTGCTCCAAACAGCGCCGAAAGTGAAAAAAGGTGCTTTTGAGGCTCGAGTCGGCAGGAAAGCAGAGAGGGCCAAATTGTGTGGGGCATTTGAAGGGGTTCCAGGAGGCAGTGAGGACCAGCATCACTTTTCCCCGCTGGCACCTTTGCTGTGGCAGCCAAAGCTGGACGTTTGTCTTTTTTGCTCCAAACAGCGCCGAAAGTGAAAAAAGGTGCTTTTGAGGCTAGAGTGCGCAGGAAAGCAGAGAGGGCCAAATTGTGTGGGGCATTTGAAGGGGTTCCAGGAGGCAGTGAGGACCAGCATCACTTTTCCCCGCTGGCACCTTTGCTGTGGCAGCAAAAGCTGGACGTTTGTCTTTTTTGCTCCAAACAGCGCCGAAACTGAAAATAGGTGCTTTTGAGGCTAGAGTCGGCAGGAAAGCAGAGAGGGCCAAATTGTGTGGGGCATTTGAAGGGGTTCCAGGAGGCAGTGAGGACCAGCATAACTTTTCCCCGCTGGCACCTTTGCTGTGGCAGCAAAAGCTGGACGTTTGTCTTTTTTGCTCCAAACAGCGCCGAAAGTGAAAAAAGGTGCTTTTGAGGATAGAGTGGGCAGGAAAGCAGAGAGGGCCAAATTGTGTGGGGCATTTGAAGGGGTTCCAGGAGGCAGTGAGGACCAGCATGACTTTTCCCCGCTGGCGCCTTTGCTGTGGCAGCAAAAGCTGGACGTTTGTCTTTTTTGCTCCAAACAGCGCCGAAAGTGAAAAAAGGTGCTTTTGAGGATAGAGTGCGCAGGAAAGCAGAGAGGGCCAAATTGTGTGGGGCATTTGAAGGGGTTCCAGGAGGCAGTGAGGACCAGCATCACTTTTCCCCGCTGGCACCTTTGCTGTGGCAGCAAAAGATGGACGTTTGTCTTTTTTGCTCCAAACAGCGCCGAAAGTGAAAAAAGGTGCTTTTGAGGATAGAGTGCGCAGGAAAGCAGAGAGGGCCAAATTGTGTGGGGCATTTGAAGGGGTTCCAGGAGGCAGTGAGGACCAGCATAACTTTTCCCCGCTGGCACCTTTGCTGTGGCAGCAAAAGCTGGACGTTTGTCTTTTTTGCTCCAAACAGCGCCGAAAGTGAAAAAAGGTGCTTTTGAGGCTAGAGTCGGCAGGAAAGCAGGAAAGCAGAGAGGGCCAAATTGTGTGTGGCATTTGAAGGGGTTCCAGGAGGCAGTGAGGACCAGCATGACTTTTCCCCGCTGGCCCCTTTGCTGTGGCAGCAAAAGCTGGACGTTTGTCTTTTTTGCTCCAAACAGCGCCGAAAGTGAAAATAGGTGCTTTTGAGGCTAGATTGCGCAGGAAAGTAGAGAGGGCCAAATTGTATGGGGCATTTGAAGGGGTTCCAGGAGGCAGTGAGGACCAGCATCACTTTTCCCCGCTGGCACCTTTGCTGTGGCAGCAAAAGCTGGACGTTTGTCTTTTTTGCTCCAAACAGCGCCGAAAGTGAAAAAAGGTGCTTTTGAGGATAGAGTGGGCAGGAAAGCAGAGAGGGCCAAATTGTGTGGGGCATTTGAAGGGGTTCCAGGAGGCAGTGAGGACCAGCATGACTTTTCCCCGCTGGCGCCTTTGCTGTGGCACCAAAAGCTGGACGTTTGTCTTTTTTGCTCCTAACAGCGCCGAAAGTGAAAAAAGGTGCTTTTGAGGCTAGAGTGCGCAGGAAAGCAGAGAGGGCCAAATTGTGTGGGGCATTTGAAGGGGTTCCAGGAGGCAGTGAGGACCAGCATCACTTTTCCCCGCTGGCACCTTTGCTGTGGCAGCAAAAGCTGGACGTTTGTCTTTTTTGCTCCAAACAGCGTTAAAAGTGAAAATAGGTGCTTTTGAGGCTAGAGTGCGCAGGAAAGCAGAGAGGGCCAAATTGTGTGGGGCATTTGAAGGTGTTCCAGGAGGCAGTGAGGACCAGCATCACTTTTCCCCGCTGGCACCTTTGCTGTGGCAGCAAAAGCTGGACGTTTGTCTTTTTTGCTCCAAACAGCGCCGAAAGTGAAAAATGTGCTTTTGAGGCTCGACTCGGCAGGAAAGCAGAGAGGGCCAAATTGTGTGTGGCATTTGAAGGGGTTCCAGGAGGCAGTGAGGACCAGCATCACTTTTCCCCGCTGGCACCTTTGCTGTGGCAGCAAAAGCTGGACGTTTGTCTTTTTTGCTCCAAACAGCGCCGAAACTGAAAATAGGTGCTTTTGAGGCTAGAGTGGGCAGGAAAGCAGAGAGGGCCAAATTGTGTGGGGCATTTGAAGGGGTTCCAGGAGGCAGTGAGGACCAGCATCACTTTTCCCCGCTGGCACCTTTGCTGTGGCAGCAAAAGCTGGACGTTTGTCTTTTTTGCTCCAAACAGCGCCGAAAGTGAAAAATGTGCTTTTGAGGCTAGAGTGCGCAGGAAAGCAGAGAGGGCCAAATTGTGTGGGGCATTTGAAGGTGTTCCAGGAGGCAGTGAGGACCAGCATCACTTTTCCCCGCTGGCACCTTTGCTGTGGCAGCAAAAGCTGGACGTTTGTCTTTTTTGCTCCAAACAGCGCCGAAAGTGAAAAATGTGCTTTTGAGGATAGAGTGCGCAGGAAAGCAGAGAGGGCCAAATTGTGTGGGGCATTTGAAGGGGTTCCAGGAGGCAGTGAGGACCAGCATCACTTTTCCCCGCTGGCACCTTTGCTGTGGCAGCAAAAGCTGGACGTTTGTCTTTTTTGCTCCAAACAGCGCCGAAAGTGAAAAAAGGTGCTTTTGAGGATAGAGTCGGCAAGAAAGCAGAGAGGGCCAAATTGTGTGGGGCATTTGAAGGGGTTCCAGGAGGCAGTGAAGACCAGCATCACTTTTCCCCGCTGGCGCCTTTGCTGTGGCAGCAAAAGCTGGACGTTTGTCTTTTTTGCTCCAAACAGCGCCGAAAGTGAAAAAAGGTGCTTTTGAGGATAGAGTGCGCAGGAAAGCAGAGAGGGCCAAATTGTGTGGGGCATTTGAAGGGGTTCCAGGAGGCAGTGAGGACCAGCATCACTTTTCCCCGCTGGCACCTTTGCTGTGGCAGCAAAAGCTGGACGTTTGTCTTTTTTGCTCCAAACAGCGCCGAAAGTGAAAAAAGGTGCTTTTGAGGATAGAGTCGGCAAGAAAGCAGAGAGGGCCAAATTGTGTGTGGCATTTGAAGGGGTTCCAGGAGGCAGTGAGGACCAGCATCACTTTTCCCCGCTGGCGCCTTTGCTGTGGCAGCAAAAGCTGGACGTTTGTCTTTTTTGCTCCAAACAGCGCCGAAAGTGAAAAATGTTCTTTTGAGGCTAGAGTGGGCAGGAAAGCAGAGAGGGCCAAATTGTGTGGGGCATTTGAAGGGGTTCCAGGAGGCAGTGAGGACCAGCATCACTTTTCCCCGCTGGCACCTTTGCTGTGGCAGCAAAAGCTGGACGTTTGTCTTTTTTGCTCCAAACAGCGCCGAAAGTGAAAAAAGGTGCTTTTGAGGCTCGAGTCGGCAGGAAAGCAGAGAGGGCCAAATTGTGTGGGGCATTTGAAGGGGTTCCAGGAGGCAGTGAGGACCAGCATCACTTTTCCCCGCTGGCACCTTTGCTGTGGCAGCAAAAGCTGGACGTTTGTCTTTTTTGCTCCTAACAGCGCCGAAAGTGAAAAAAGGTGCTTTTGAGGCTCGAGTCGGCAAGAAAGCAGAGAGGGCCAAATTGTGTGGGGCATTTGAAGGGGTTCCAGGAGGCAGTGAGGACCAGCATCACTTTTCCCCGCTGGCGCCTTTGCTGTGGCAGCAAAAGCTGGACGTTTGTCTTTTTTGCTCCAAACAGCGCCGAAAGTGAAAAAAGGTGCTTTTGAGGCTAGAGTGCGCAGGAAAGCAGAGAGGGCCAAATTGTGTGGGGCATTTGAAGGGGTTCCAGGAGGCAGTGAGGACCAGCATAACTTTTCCCCGCTGGCACCTTTGCTGTGGCAGCAAAAGCTGGACGTTTGTCTTTTTTGCTCCAAACAGCGCCGAAAGTGAAAAAAGGTGCTTTTGAGGATAGAGTGGGCAGGAAAGCAGAGAGGGCCAAATTGTGTGTGGCATTTGAAGGGGTTCCAGGAGGCAGTGAGGACCAGCATGACTTTTCCCCGCTGGCGCCTTTGCTGTGGCAGCAAAAGCTGGACGTTTGTCTTTTTGGCTCCAAACAGCGCCGAAAGTGAAAAAAGGTGCTTTTGAGGCTAGAGTGCGCAGGAAAGCAGAGAGGGCCAAATTGTGTGGGGCATTTGAAGGTGTTCCAGGAGGCAGTGAGGACCAGCATCACTTTTCCCCGCTGGCACCTTTGCTGTGGCAGCAAAAGATGGACGTTTGTCTTTTTTGCTCCTAACAGCGGCGAAAGTGAAAAAAGGTGCTTTTGAGGCTAGAGTGCGCAGGAAAGCAGAGAGGGCCAAATTGTGTGGGGCATTTGAAGGGGTTCCAGGAGGCAGTGAGGACCAGCATCACTTTTCCCCGCTGGCACCTTTGCTGTGGCAGCAAAAGCTGGACGTTTGTCTTTTTTGCTCCAAACAGCGCCGAAAGTGAAAAATGTGCTTTTGAGGATAGAGTCGGCAGGAAAGCAGAGAAGGCCAAATTGTGTGTGGCATTTGAAGGGGTTCCAGGAGGCAGTGAGGACCAGCATCACTTTTCCCCGCTGGCACCTTTGCTGTGGCAGCAAAAGCTGGACGTTTGTCTTTTTTGCTCCAAACAGCGCCGAAAGTGAAAAATGTGCTTTTGAGGCTAGAGTGCGCAGGAAAGCAGAGAGGGCCAAATTGTGTGGGGCATTTGAAGGGGTTCCAGGAGGCAGTGAGGACCAGCATCACTTTTCCCCGCTGGCACCTTTGCTGTGGCAGCAAAAGCTGGACGTTTGTCTTTTTTGCTCCAAACAGCGCCGAAAGTGAAAAATGTGCTTTTGAGGATAGAGTGCGCAGGAAAGCAGAGAGGGCCAAATTGTGTGGGGCATTTGAAGGGGTTCCAGGAGGCAGTGAGGACCAGCATCACTTTTCCCCGCTGGCACCTTTGCTGTGGCAGCAAAAGCTGGACGTTTGTCTTTTTTGCTCCAAACAGCGCCGAAAGTGAAAAAAGGGGCTTTTGAGGATAGAGTGGGCAGGAAAGCAGAGAGGGCCAAATTGTGTGTGGCATTTGAAGGGGTTCCAGGAGGCAGTGAGGACCAGCATCACTTTTCCCCGCTGGCACCTTTGCTGTGGCAGCAAAAGCTGGACGTTTGTCTTTTTTGCTCCAAACAGCGCCGAAACTGAAAAAAGGTGCTTTTGAGGCTCGAGTCGGCAGGAAAGCAGAGAGGGCCAAATTGTGTGGGGCATTTGAAGGGGTTCCAGGAGGCAGTGAGGACCAGCATCACTTTTCCCCGCTGGCACCTTTGCTGTGGCAGCAAAAGATGGACGTTTGTCTTTTTTGCTCCAAACAGCGCCGAAAGTGAAAAAAGGTGCTTTTGAGGATAGAGTGGGCAGGAAAGCAGAGAGGGCCAAATTGTGTGGGGCATTTGAAGGGGTTCCAGGAGGCAGTGAGGACCAGCATCACTTTTCCCCGCTGGCCCCTTTGCTGTGGCAGCAAAAGCTGGACGTTTGTCTTTTTTGCTCCAAACAGCGCCGAAAGTGAAAAAAGGTGCTTTTGAGGCTAGAGTGCGCAGGAAAGCAGAGAGGGCCAAATTGTGTGGGGCATTTGAAGGGGTTCCAGGAGGCAGTGAGGACCAGCATCACTTTTCCCCGCTGGCACCTTTGCTGTGGCAGCAAAAGATGGACGTTTGTCTTTTTTGCTCCAAACAGCGGCGAAAGTGAAAAAAGGTGCTTTTGAGGCTAGAGTGCGCAGGAAAGCAGAGAGGGCCAAATTGTGTGGGGCATTTGAAGGGGTTCCAGGAGGCAGTGAGGACCAGCATCACTTTTCCCCGCTGGCACCTTTGCTGTGGCAGCAAAAGCTGGACGTTTGTCTTTTTTGCTCCAAACAGCGCCGAAAGTGAAAAATGTGCTTTTGAGGATAGAGTCGGCAGGAAAGCAGAGAGGGCCAAATTGTGTGGGGCATTTGAAGGGGTTCCAGGAGGCAGTGAGGACCAGCATCACTTTTCCCCGCTGGCACCTTTGCTGTGGCAGCAAAAGCTGGACGTTTGTCTTTTTTGCTCCAAACAGCGCCGAAAGTGAAAATAGGTGCTTTTGAGGCTAGAGTCGGCAGGAAAGCAGAGAGGGCCAAATTGTGTGTGGCATTTGAAGGGGTTCCAGGAGGCAGTGAGGACCAGCATCACTTTTCCCCGCTGGCACCTTTGCTGTGGCAGCAAAAGCTGGACGTTTGTCTTTTTTGCTCCAAACAGCGCCGAAAGTGAAAAATGTGCTTTTGAGGATAGAGTGCGCAGGAAAGCAGAGAGGGCCAAATTGTGTGGGGCATTTGAAGGGGTTCCAGGAGGCAGTGAGGACCAGCATCACTTTTCCCCGCTGGCACCTTTGCTGTGGCAGCAAAAGCTGGACGTTTGTCTTTTTTGCTCCAAACAGCGCCGAAAGTGAAAAATGTGCTTTTGAGGATAGATTGCGCAGGAAAGCAGAGAGGGCCAAATTGTGTGGGGCATTTGAAGGGGTTCCAGGAGGCAGTGAGGACCAGCATCACTTTTCCCCGCTGGCACCTTTGCTGTGGCAGCAAAAGCTGGACGTTTGTCTTTTTTGCTCCAAACAGCGCCGAAAGTGAAAAAAGGTGCTTTTGAGGCTAGAGTGGGCAGGAAAGCAGAGAGGGCCAAATTGTGTGGGGCATTTGAAGGGGTTCCAGGAGGCAGTGAGGACCAGCATCACTTTTCCCCGCTGGCACCTTTGCTGTGGCAGCAAAAGCTGGACGTTTGTCTTTTTTGCTCCAAACAGCGCCGAAAGTGAAAAAAGGTGCTTTTGAGGCTCGAGTCGGCAGGAAAGCAGAGAGGGCCAAATTGTGTGGGGCATTTGAAGGGGTTCCAGGAGGCAGTGAGGACCAGCATCACTTTTCCCCGCTGGCACCTTTGCTGTGGCAGCAAAAGCTGGACGTTTGTCTTTTTTGCTCCTAACAGCGCCTTAAGTGAAAAAAGGTGCTTTTGAGGATAGAGTCGGCAAGAAAGCAGAGAGGGCCAAATTGTGTGTGGCATTTGAAGGGGTTCCAGGAGGCAGTGAGGACCAGCATCACTTTTCCCCACTGGCGCCTTTGCTGTGGCAGCAAAAGCTGGACGTTTGTCTTTTTTGCTCCAAACAGCGCCGAAAGTGAAAAATGTTCTTTTGAGGATAGAGTGGGCAGGAAAGCAGAGAGGGCCAAATTGTGTGGGGCATTTGAAGGGGTTCCAGGAGGCAGTGAGGACCAGCATCACTTTTCCCCGCTGGCACCTTTGCTGTGGCAGCAAAAGCTGGACGTTTGTCTTTTTTGCTCCAAACAGCGCCGAAAGTGAAAATAGGTGCTTTTGAGGCTAGATTGCGCAGGAAAGCAGAGAGGGCCAAATTGTATGGGGCATTTGAAGGGGTTCCAGGAGGCAGTGAGGACCAGCATGACTTTTCCCCGCTGGCACCTTTGCTGTGGCAGCAAAAGCTGGACGTTTGTCTTTTTTGCTCCAAACAGCGCCGAAAGTGAAAAAAGGTGCTTTTGAGGATAGAGTGGGCAGGAAAGCAGAGAGGGCCAAATTGTGTGGGGCATTTGAAGGGGTTCCAGGAGGCAGTGAGGACCAGCATGACTTTTCCCCGCTGGCGCCTTTGCTGTGGCAGCAAAAGCTGGACGTTTGTCTTTTTTGCTCCAAACAGCGCCGAAAGTGAAAAAAGGTGCTTTTGAGGCTAGAGTGCGCAGGAAAGCAGAGAGGGCCAAATTGTGTGGGGCATTTGAAGGTGTTCCAGGAGGCAGTGAGGACCAGCATCACTTTTCCCCGCTGGCACCTTTGCTGTGGCAGCAAAAGCTGGACGTTTGTCTTTTTTGCTCCAAACAGCGCCGAAAGTGAAAAAAGGTGCTTTTGAGGCTAGAGTGCGCAGGAAAGCAGAGAGGGCCAAATTGTGTGGGGCATTTGAAGGGGTTCCAGGAGGCAGTGAGGACCAGCATAACTTTTCCCCGCTGGCACCTTTGCTGTGGCAGCAAAAGCTGGACGTTTGTCTTTTTTGCTCCAAACAGCGCCGAAACTGAAAATAGGTGCTTTTGAGGCTAGAGTCGGCAGGAAAGCAGGAAAGCAGAGAGGGCCAAATTGTGTGGGGCATTTGAAGGGGTTCCAGGAGGCAGTGAGGACCAGCATGACTTTTCCCCGCTGGCCCCTTTGCTGTGGCAGCAAAAGCTGGACGTTTGTCTTTTTTGCTCCAAACAGCGCCGAAAGTGAAAAATGTGCTTTTGAGGATAGAGTGCGCAGGAAAGCAGAGAGGGCCAAATTGTATGGGGCATATGAAGGGGTTCCAGGAGGCAGTGAGGACCAGCATCACTTTTCCCCGCTGGCACCTTTGCTGTGGCAGCAAAAGCTGGACGTTTGTCTTTTTTGCTCCAAACAGCGCCGAAAGTGAAAATAGGTGCTTTTGAGGCTAGATTGCGCAGGAAAGTAGAGAGGGCCAAACTGTATGGGGCATTTGAAGGGGTTCCAGGAGGCAGTGAGGACCAGCATCACTTTTCCCCGCTGGCACCTTTGCTGTGGCAGCAAAAGCTGGACGTTTGTCTTTTTTGCTCCAAACAGCGCCGAAAGTGAAAAAAGGTGCTTTTGAGGATAGAGTGGGCAGGAAAGCAGAGAGGGCCAAATTGTGTGGGGCATTTGAAGGGGTTCCAGGAGGCAGTGAGGACCAGCATGACTTTTCCCCGCTGGCGCCTTTGCTGTGGCACCAAAAGCTGGACGTTTGTCTTTTTTGCTCCTAACAGCGCCGAAAGTGAAAAAAGGTGCTTTTGAGGCTAGAGTGCGCAGGAAAGCAGAGAGGGCCAAATTGTGTGGGGCATTTGAAGGGGTTCCAGGAGGCAGTGAGGACCAGCATCACTTTTCCCCGCTGGCACCTTTGCTGTGGCAGCAAAAGCTGGACGTTTGTCTTTTTTGCTCCAAACAGCGTTAAAAGTGAAAATAGGTGCTTTTGAGGCTAGAGTGCGCAGGAAAGCAGAGAGGGCCAAATTGTGTGGGGCATTTGAAGGTGTTCCAGGAGGCAGTGAGGACCAGCATCACTTTTCCCCGCTGGCACCTTTGCTGTGGCAGCAAAAGCTGGACGTTTGTCTTTTTTGCTCCAAACAGCGCCGAAAGTGAAAAATGTGCTTTTGAGGCTCGACTCGGCAGGAAAGCAGAGAGGGCCAAATTGTGTGGGGCATTTGAAGGGGTTCCAGGAGGCAGTGAGGACCAGCATCACTTTTCCCCGCTGGCACCTTTGCTGTGGCAGCAAAAGCTGGACGTTTGTCTTTTTTGCTCCAAACAGCGCCGAAAGTGAAAATAGGTGCTTTTGAGGCTAGAGTCGGCAGGAAAGCAGAGAGGGCCAAATTGTGTGGGGCATTTGAAGGGGTTCCAGGAGGCAGTGAGGACCAGCATCACTTTTCCCCGCTGGCCCCTTTGCTGTGGCAGCAAAAGCTGGACGTTTGTCTTTTTTGCTCCAAACAGCGCCGAAAGTGAAAAATGTGCTTTTGAGGATAGAGTGCGCAGGAAAGCAGAGAGGGCCAAATTGTGTGGGGCATTTGAAGGGGTTCCAGGAGGCAGTGAGGACCAGCATCACTTTTCCCCGCTGGCACCTTTGCTGTGGCAGCAAAAGCTGGACGTTTGTCTTTTTTGCTCCAAACAGCGCCGAAAGTGAAAAAAGGTGCTTTTGAGGATAGAGTCGGCAAGAAAGCAGAGAGGGCCAAATTGTGTGTGGCATTTGAAGGGGTTCCAGGAGGCAGTGAGGACCAGCATCACTTTTCCCCGCTGGCGCCTTTGCTGTGGCAGCAAAAGCTGGACGTTTGTCTTTTTTGCTCCAAACAGCGCCGAAAGTGAAAAATGTTCTTTTGAGGCTAGAGTGGGCAGGAAAGCAGAGAGGGCCAAATTGTGTGGGGCATTTGAAGGGGTTCCAGGAGGCAGTGAGGACCAGCATCACTTTTCCCCGCTGGCACCTTTGCTGTGGCAGCAAAAGCTGGACGTTTGTCTTTTTTGCTCCAAACAGCGCCGAAAGTGAAAAAAGGTGCTTTTGAGGCTCGAGTCGGCAGGAAAGCAGAGAGGGCCAAATTGTGTGGGGCATTTGAAGGGGTTCCAGGAGGCAGTGAGGACCAGCATCACTTTTCCCCGCTGGCACCTTTGCTGTGGCAGCAAAAGCTGGACGTTTGTCTTTTTTGCTCCTAACAGCGCCGAAAGTGAAAAAAGGTGCTTTTGAGGCTCGAGTCGGCAAGAAAGCAGAGAGGGCCAAATTGTGTGGGGCATTTGAAGGGGTTCCAGGAGGCAGTGAGGACCAGCATCACTTTTCCCCGCTGGCGCCTTTGCTGTGGCAGCAAAAGCTGGACGTTTGTCTTTTTTGCTCCAAACAGCGCCGAAAGTGAAAAAAGGTGCTTTTGAGGCTAGAGTGCGCAGGAAAGCAGAGAGGGCCAAATTGTGTGGGGCATTTGAAGGGGTTCCAGGAGGCAGTGAGGACCAGCATAACTTTTCCCCGCTGGCACCTTTGCTGTGGCAGCAAAAGCTGGACGTTTGTCTTTTTTGCTCCAAACAGCGCCGAAAGTGAAAAAAGGTGCTTTTGAGGATAGAGTGGGCAGGAAAGCAGAGAGGGCCAAATTGTGTGTGGAATTTTAAGGGGTTCCAGGAGGCAGTGAGGACCAGCATGACTTTTCCCCGCTGGCGCCTTTGCTGTGGCAGCAAAAGCTGGACGTTTGTCTTTTTGGCTCCAAACAGCGCCGAAAGTGAAAAAAGGTGCTTTTGAGGCTAGAGTGCGCAGGAAAGCAGAGAGGGCCAAATTGTGTGGGGCATTTGAAGGGGTTCCAGGAGGCAGTGAGGACCAGCATCACTTTTCCCCGCTGGCACCTTTGCTGTGGCAGCAAAAGATGGACGTTTGTCTTTTTTGCTCCTAACAGCGCCGAAAGTGAAAAAAGGTGCTTTTGAGGCTAGAGTGCGCAGGAAAGCAGAGAGGGCCAAATTGTGTGGGGCATTTGAAGGGGTTCCAGGAGGCAGTGAGGACCAGCATCACTTTTCCCCGCTGGCACCTTTGCTGTGGCAGCAAAAGCTGGACGTTTGTCTTTTTTGCTCCAAACAGCGCCGAAAGTGAAAAATGTGCTTTTGAGGATAGAGTCGGCAGGAAAGCAGAGAGGGCCAAATTGTGTGTGGCATTTGAAGGGGTTCCAGGAGGCAGTGAGGACCAGCATCACTTTTCCCCGCTGGCACCTTTGCTGTGGCAGCAAAAGCTGGACGTTTGTCTTTTTTGCTCCAAACAGCGCCGAAACTGAAAAAAGGTGCTTTTGAGGCTAGAGTCGGCAGGAAAGCAGAGAGGGCCAAATTGTGTGGGGCATTTGAAGGGGTTCCAGGAGGCAGTGAGGACCAGCATCACTTTTCCCCGCTGGCACCTTTGCTGTGGCAGCAAAAGCTGGACGTTTGTCTTTTTTGCTCCAAACAGCGCCGAAAGTGAAAAATGTGCTTTTGAGGCTAGAGTGCGCAGGAAAGCAGAGAGGGCCAAATTGTGTGGGGCATTTGAAGGGGTTCCAGGAGGCAGTGAGGACCAGCATCACTTTTCCCCGCTGGCACCTTTGCTGTGGCAGCAAAAGCTGGACGTTTGTCTTTTTTGCTCCAAACAGCGCCGAAAGTGAAAAATGTGCTTTTGAGGATAGAGTGCGCAGGAAAGCAGAGAGGGCCAAATTGTGTGGGGCATTTGAAGGGGTTCCAGGAGGCAGTGAGGACCAGCATCACTTTTCCCCGCTGGCACCTTTGCTGTGGCAGCAAAAGCTGGACGTTTGTCTTTTTTGCTCCAAACAGCGCCGAAAGTGAAAAAAGGTGCTTTTGAGGATAGAGTGGGCAGGAAAGCAGAGAGGGCCAAATTGTGTGTGGCATTTGAAGGGGTTCCAGGAGGCAGTGAGGACCAGCATCACTTTTCCCCGCTGGCACCTTTGCTGTGGCAGCAAAAGCTGGACGTTTGTCTTTTTTGCTCCAAACAGCGCCGAAACTGAAAAAAGGTGCTTTTGAGGCTCGAGTCGGCAGGAAAGCAGAGAGGGCCAAATTGTGTGGGGCATTTGAAGGGGTTCCAGGAGGCAGTGAGGACCAGCATCACTTTTCCCCGCTGGCACCTTTGCTGTGGCAGCAAAAGCTGGACGTTTGTCTTTTTTGCTCCAAACAGCGCCGAAAGTGAAAAAAGGTGCTTTTGAGGATAGAGTGGGCAGGAAAGCAGAGAGGGCCAAATTGTGTGGGGCATTTGAAGGGGTTCCAGGAGGCAGTGAGGACCAGCATGACTTTTCCCCGCTGGCCCCTTTGCTGTGGCAGCAAAAGCTGGACGTTTGTCTTTTTTGCTCCAAACAGCGCCGAAAGTGAAAAAAGGTGCTTTTGAGGCTAGAGTGCGCAGGAAAGCAGAGAGGGCCAAATTGTGTGGGGCATTTGAAGGGGTTCCAGGAGGCAGTGAGGACCAGCATCACTTTTCCCCACTGGCACCTTTGCTGTGGCAGCAAAAGCTGGACGTTTGTCTTTTTTGCTCCAAACAGCGGCGAAAGTGAAAAAAGGTGCTTTTGAGGCTAGAGTGCGCAGGAAAGCAGAGAGGGCCAAATTGTGTGGGGCATTTGAAGGGGTTCCAGGAGGCAGTGAGGACCAGCATGACTTTTCCCCGCTGGCGCCTTTGCTGTGGCAGCAAAAGCTGGACGTTTGTCTTTTTGGCTCCAAACAGCGCCGAAAGTGAAAAAAGGTGCTTTTGAGGCTAGAGTCGGCAGGAAAGCAGAGAGGGCCAAATTGTGTGGGGCATTTGAAGGGGTTCCAGGAGGCAGTGAGGACCAGCATCACTTTTCCCCGCTGGCACCTTTGCTGTGGCAGCAAAAGCTGGACGTTTGTCTTTTTTGCTCCAAACAGCGCCGAAAGTGAAAAAAGGTGCTTTTGAGGCTAGAGTGCGCAGGAAAGCAGAGAGGGCCAAATTGTGTGGGGCATTTGAAGGGGTTCCAGGAGGCAGTGAGGACCAGCATCACTTTTCCCCGCTGGCACCTTTGCTGTGGCAGCAAAAGCTGGACGTTTGTCTTTTTTGCTCCAAACAGCGCCGAAAGTGAAAAATGTGCTTTTGAGGATAGAGTCGGCAGGAAAGCAGAGAGGGCCAAATTGTGTGGGGCATTTGAAGGGGTTCCAGGAGGCAGTGAGGACCAGCATCACTTTTCCCCGCTGGCACCTTTGCTGTGGCAGCAAAAGCTGGACGTTTGTCTTTTTTGCTCCAAACAGCGCCGAAAGTGAAAATAGGTGCTTTTGAGGCTAGAGTCGGCAGGAAAGCAGAGAGGGCCAAATTGTGTGTGGCATTTGAAGGGGTTCCAGGAGGCAGTGAGGACCAGCATCACTTTTCCCCGCTGGCACCTTTGCTGTGGCAGCAAAAGCTGGACGTTTGTCTTTTTTGCTCCAAACAGCGCCGAAAGTGAAAAATGTGCTTTTGAGGATAGAGTGCGCAGGAAAGCAGAGAGGGCCAAATTGTGTGGGGCATTTGAAGGGGTTCCAGGAGGCAGTGAGGACCAGCATCACTTTTCCCCGCTGGCACCTTTGCTGTGGCAGCAAAAGCTGGACGTTTGTCTTTTTTGCTCCAAACAGCGCCGAAAGTGAAAAATGTGCTTTTGAGGATAGATTGCGCAGGAAAGCAGAGAGGGCCAAATTGTGTGGGGCATTTGAAGGGGTTCCAGGAGGCAGTGAGGACCAGCATCACTTTTCCCCGCTGGCACCTTTGCTGTGGCAGCAAAAGCTGGACGTTTGTCTTTTTTGCTCCAAACAGCGCCGAAAGTGAAAAAAGGTGCTTTTGAGGCTAGAGTGGGCAGGAAAGCAGAGAGGGCCAAATTGTGTGGGGCATTTGAAGGGGTTCCAGGAGGCAGTGAGGACCAGCATCACTTTTCCCCGCTGGCACCTTTGCTGTGGCAGCAAAAGCTGGACGTTTGTCTTTTTTGCTCCAAACAGCGCCGAAAGTGAAAAAAGGTGCTTTTGAGGCTCGAGTCGGCAGGAAAGCAGAGAGGGCCAAATTGTGTGGGGCATTTGAAGGGGTTCCAGGAGGCAGTGAGGACCAGCATCACTTTTCCCCGCTGGCACCTTTGCTGTGGCAGCAAAAGCTGGACGTTTGTCTTTTTTGCTCCTAACAGCGCCTTAAGTGAAAAAAGGTGCTTTTGAGGATAGAGTCGGCAAGAAAGCAGAGAGGGCCAAATTGTGTGTGGCATTTGAAGGGGTTCCAGGAGGCAGTGAGGACCAGCATCACTTTTCCCCACTGGCGCCTTTGCTGTGGCAGCAAAAGCTGGACGTTTGTCTTTTTTGCTCCAAACAGCGCCGAAAGTGAAAAATGTTCTTTTGAGGATAGAGTGGGCAGGAAAGCAGAGAGGGCCAAATTGTGTGGGGCATTTGAAGGGGTTCCAGGAGGCAGTGAGGACCAGCATCACTTTTCCCCGCTGGCACCTTTGCTGTGGCAGCAAAAGCTGGACGTTTGTCTTTTTTGCTCCAAACAGCGCCGAAAGTGAAAATAGGTGCTTTTGAGGCTAGATTGCGCAGGAAAGTAGAGAGGGCCAAATTGTATGGGGCATTTGAAGGGGTTCCAGGAGGCAGTGAGGACCAGCATCACTTTTCCCCGCTGGCACCTTTGCTGTGGCAGCAAAAGCTGGACGTTTGTCTTTTTTGCTCCAAACAGCGCCGAAAGTGAAAAAAGGTGCTTTTGAGGCTAGAGTGGGCAGGAAAGCAGAGAGGGCCAAATTGTGTGGGGCATTTGAAGGTGTTCCAGGAGGCAGTGAGGACCAGCATGACTTTTCCCCGCTGGCACCTTTGCTGTGGCAGCAAAAGCTGGACGTTTGTCTTTTTTGCTCCAAACAGCGCCGAAACTGAAAATAGGTGCTTTTGAGGCTAGAGTCGGCAGGAAAGCAGAGAGGGCCAAATTGTGTGGGGCATTTGAAGGGGTTCCAGGAGGCAGTGAGGACCAGCATCACTTTTCCCCGCTGGTACCTTTGCTGTGGCAGCAAAAGCTGGACGTTTGTCTTTTTTGCTCCAAACAGCGCCGAAAGTGAAAAATGTGCTTTTGAGGATAGAGTGCGCAGGAAAGCAGAGAGGGCCAAATTGTGTTGGGCATTTGAAGGGGTTCCAGGAGGCAGTGAGGACCAGCATCACTTTTCCCCGCTGGCACCTTTGCTGTGGCAGCAAAACCTGGACGTTTGTCTTTTTTGCTCCAAACAGCGCCGAAAGTGAAAAAAGGTGCTTTTGAGGATAGAGTGGGCAGGAAAGCAGAGAGGGCCAAATTGTGTGGGGCATTTGAAGGGGTTCCAGGAGGCAGTGAGGACCAGCATGACTTTTCCCCGCTGGCGCCTTTGCTGTGGCAGCAAAAGCTGGACGTTTGTCTTTTTTGCTCCAAACAGCGCCGAAAGTGAAAAAAGGTGCTTTGAGGCTAGAGTGCGCAGGAAAGCAGAGAGGGCCAAATTGTGTGGGGCATTTGAAGGGGTTCCAGGAGGCAGTGAGGACCAGCATCACTTTTCCCCGCTGGCACCTTTGCTGTGGCAGCAAAAGATGGACGTTTGTCTTTTTTGCTCCAAACAGCGGCAAAAGTGAAAAAAGGTGCTTTTGAGGATAGAGTGCGCAGGAAAGCAGAGAGGGCCAAATTGTGTGGGGCATTTGAAGGGGTTCCAGGAGGCAGTGAGGACCAGCATCACTTTTCCCCGCTGGCACCTTTGCTGTGGCAGCAAAAGCTGGACGTTTGTCTTTTTTGCTCCAAACAGCGCCGAAAGTGAAAAATGTGCTTTTGAGGATAGAGTCGGCAGGAAAGCAGAGAGGGCCAAATTGTGTGGGGCATTTGAAGGGGTTCCAGGAGGCAGTGAGGACCAGCATCACTTTTCCCCGCTGGCACCTTTGCTGTGGCAGCAAAAGCTGGACGTTTGTCTTTTTTGCTCCAAACAGCGCCGAAACTGAAAATAGGTGCTTTTGAGGCTAGAGTCGGCAGGAAAGCAGAGAGGGCCAAATTGTGTGGGGCATTTGAAGGGGTTCCAGGAGGCAGTGAGGACCAGCATCACTTTTCCCCGCTGGCACCTTTGCTGTGGCAGCAAAAGCTGGACGTTTGTCTTTTTTGCTCCAAACAGCGCCGAAAGTGAAAAATGTGCTTTTGAGGATAGAGTGGGCAGGAAAGCAGAGAGGGCCAAATTGTGTGGGGCATTTGAAGGGGTTCCAGGAGGCAGTGAGGACCAGCATCACTTTTCCCCGCTGGCACCTTTGCTGTGGCAGCAAAAGCTGGACGTTTGTCTTTTTTGCTCCAAACAGCGCCGAAAGTGAAAAATGTGCTTTTGAGGATAGAGTGCGCAGGAAAGCAGAGAGGGCCAAATTGTGTGGGGCATTTGAAGGGGTTCCAGGAGGCAGTGAGGACCAGCATGACTTTTCCCCGCTGGCGCCTTTGCTGTGGCAGCAAAAGCTGGACGTTTGTCTTTTTTGCTCCAAACAGCGCCGAAAGTGAAAAAAGGTGCTTTTGAGGCTAGAGTGCGCAGGAAAGCAGAGAGGGCCAAATTGTGTGGGGCATTTGAAGGGGTTCCAGGAGGCAGTGAGGACCAGCATGACTTTTCCCCGCTGGCACCTTTGCTGTGGCAGCAAAAGCTGGACGTTTGTCTTTTTTGCTCCAAACAACGCCGAAACTGAAAATAGGTGCTTTTGAGGCTAGAGTCGGCAGGAAAGCAGAGAGGGCCAAATTGTGTGGGGCATTTGAAGGGGTTCCAGGAGGCAGTGAGGACCAGCATGACTTTTCCCCGCTGGCCCCTTTGCTGTGGCAGCAAAAGCTGGACGTTTGTCTTTTTTGCTCCAAACAGCGCCGAAAGTGAAAAATGTGCTTTTGAGGATAGAGTGCGCAGGAAAGCAGAGAGGGCCAAATTGTGTGGGGCATTTGAAGGGGTTCCAGGAGGCAGTGAGGACCAGCATCACTTTTCCCCGCTGGCACCTTTGCTGTGGCAGCAAAAGCTGGACGTTTGTCTTTTTTGCTCCAAACAGCGCCGAAAGTGAAAAATGTGCTTTTGAGGATAGAGTGCGCAGGAAAGCAGAGAGGGCCAAATTGTGTGGGGCATTTGAAGGGGTTCCAGAAGGCAGTGAGGACCAGCATCACTTTTCCCCGCTGGCACCTTTGCTGTGGCAGCAAAAGCTGGACGTTTGTCTTTTTTGCTCCAAACAGCGCCGAAAGTGAAAAAAGGTGCTTTTGAGGATAGAGTGGGCAGGAAAGCAGAGAGGGCCAAATTGTGTGGGGCATTTGAAGGGGTTCCAGGAGGCAGTGAGGACCAGCATCACTTTTCCCCGCTGGCACCTTTGCTGTGGCAGCAAAAGCTGGACGTTTGTCTTTTTAGCTCCAAACAGCGCCGAAAGTGAAAATTGTGCTTTTGAGCATAGATTGCGCAGGAAAGCAGAGAGGGCCAAATTGTGTGGGGCATTTGAAGGGGTTCCAGGAGGCAGTGAGGACCAGCATCACTTTTCCCCGCTGGCACCTTTGCTGTGGCAGCAAAAGATGGACGTTTGTCTTTTTTGCTCCAAACAGCGGCGAAAGTGAAAAAAGGTGCTTTTGAGGCTAGAGTGCGCAGGAAAGCAGAGAGGGCCAAATTGTGTGGGGCATTTGAAGGGGTTCCAGGAGGCAGTGAGGACCAGCATCACTTTTCCCCGCTGGCACCTTTGCTGTGGCAGCAAAAGCTGGACGTTTGTCTTTTTTGCTCCAAACAGCGCCGAAAGTGAAAAATGTGCTTTTGAGGATAGAGTCGGCAGGAAAGCAGAGAGGGCCAAATTGTGTGGGGCATTTGAAGGGGTTCCAGGAGGCAGTGAGGACCAGCATCACTTTTCCCCGCTGGCACCTTTGCTGTGGCAGCAAAAGCTGGACGTTTGTCTTTTTTGCTCCAAACAGCGCCGAAAGTGAAAAAAGGTGCTTTTGAGGCTCGAGTCGGCAGGAAAGCAGAGAGGGCCAAATTGTGTGGGGCATTTGAAGGGGTTCCAGGAGGCAGTGAGGACCAGCATCACTTTTCCCCGCTGGCACCTTTGCTGTGGCAGCAAAAGCTGGACGTTTGTCTTTTTTGCTCCTAACAGCGCCTTAAGTGAAAAAAGGTGCTTTTGAGGATAGAGTCGGCAAGAAAGCAGAGAGGGCCAAATTGTGTGTGGCATTTGAAGGGGTTCCAGGAGGCAGTGAGGACCAGCATCACTTTTCCCCACTGGCGCCTTTGCTGTGGCAGCAAAAGCTGGACGTTTGTCTTTTTTGCTCCAAACAGCGCCGAAAGTGAAAAATGTTCTTTTGAGGATAGAGTCGGCAGGAAAGCAGAGAGGGCCAAATTGTGTGGGGCATTTGAAGGGGTTCCAGGAGGCAGTGAGGACCAGCATCACTTTTCCCCGCTGGCACCTTTGCTGTGGCAGCAAAAGCTGGACGTTTGTCTTTTTTGCTCCAAACAGCGCCGAAAGTGAAAATAGGTGCTTTTGAGGCTAGATTGCGCAGGAAAGCAGAGAGGGCCAAATTGTATGGGGCATTTGAAGGGGTTCCAGGAGGCAGTGAGGACCAGCATGACTTTTCCCCGCTGGCACCTTTGCTGTGGCAGCAAAAGCTGGACGTTTGTCTTTTTTGCTCCAAACAGCGCCGAAAGTGAAAAAAGGTGCTTTTGAGGATAGAGTGGGCAGGAAAGCAGAGAGGGCCAAATTGTGTGGGGCATTTGAAGGGGTTCCAGGAGGCAGTGAGGACCAGCATGACTTTTCCCCGCTGGCGCCTTTGCTGTGGCAGCAAAAGCTGGACGTTTGTCTTTTTTGCTCCAAACAGCGCCGAAAGTGAAAAAAGGTGCTTTTGAGGCTAGAGTGCGCAGGAAAGCAGAGAGGGCCAAATTGTGTGGGGCATTTGAAGGTGTTCCAGGAGGCAGTGAGGACCAGCATCACTTTTCCCCGCTGGCACCTTTGCTGTGGCAGCAAAAGCTGGACGTTTGTCTTTTTTGCTCCAAACAGCGCCGAAAGTGAAAAAAGGTGCTTTTGAGGCTAGAGTGCGCAGGAAAGCAGAGAGGGCCAAATTGTGTGGGGCATTTGAAGGGGTTCCAGGAGGCAGTGAGGACCAGCATCACTTTTCCCCGCTGGCACCTTTGCTGTGGCAGCAAAAGCTGGACGTTTGTCTTTTTTGCTCCAAACAGCGCCGAAAGTGAAAATAGGTGCTTTTGAGGCTAGAGTCGGCAGGAAAGCAGAGAGGGCCAAATTGTGTGTGGCATTTGAAGGGGTTCCAGGAGGCAGTGAGGACCAGCATCACTTTTCCCCGCTGGCACCTTTGCTGTGGCAGCAAAAGCTGGACGTTTGTCTTTTTTGCTCCAAACAGCGCCGAAAGTGAAAAATGTGCTTTTGAGGATAGAGTGCGCAGGAAAGCAGAGAGGGCCAAATTGTGTGGGGCATTTGAAGGGGTTCCAGGAGGCAGTGAGGACCAGCATCACTTTTCCCCGCTGGCACCTTTGCTGTGGCAGCAAAAGCTGGACGTTTGTCTTTTTTGCTCCAAACAGCGCCGAAAGTGAAAAATGTGCTTTTGAGGATAGATTGCGCAGGAAAGCAGAGAGGGCCAAATTGTGTGGGGCATTTGAAGGGGTTCCAGGAGGCAGTGAGGACCAGCATCACTTTTCCCCGCTGGCACCTTTGCTGTGGCAGCAAAAGCTGGACGTTTGTCTTTTTTGCTCCAAACAGCGCCGAAAGTGAAAAAAGGTGCTTTTGAGGCTAGAGTGGGCAGGAAAGCAGAGAGGGCCAAATTGTGTGGGGCATTTGAAGGGGTTCCAGGAGGCAGTGAGGACCAGCATCACTTTTCCCCGCTGGCACCTTTGCTGTGGCAGCAAAAGCTGGACGTTTGTCTTTTTTGCTCCAAACAGCGCCGAAAGTGAAAAAAGGTGCTTTTGAGGCTCGAGTCGGCAGGAAAGCAGAGAGGGCCAAATTGTGTGGGGCATTTGAAGGGGTTCCAGGAGGCAGTGAGGACCAGCATCACTTTTCCCCGCTGGCACCTTTGCTGTGGCAGCAAAAGCTGGACGTTTGTCTTTTTTGCTCCTAACAGCGCCTTAAGTGAAAAAAGGTGCTTTTGAGGATAGAGTCGGCAAGAAAGCAGAGAGGGCCAAATTGTGTGTGGCATTTGAAGGGGTTCCAGGAGGCAGTGAGGACCAGCATCACTTTTCCCCACTGGCGCCTTTGCTGTGGCAGCAAAAGCTGGACGTTTGTCTTTTTTGCTCCAAACAGCGCCGAAAGTGAAAAATGTTCTTTTGAGGATAGAGTGGGCAGGAAAGCAGAGAGGGCCAAATTGTGTGGGGCATTTGAAGGGGTTCCAGGAGGCAGTGAGGACCAGCATCACTTTTCCCCGCTGGCACCTTTGCTGTGGCAGCAAAAGCTGGACGTTTGTCTTTTTTGCTCCAAACAGCGCCGAAAGTGAAAATAGGTGCTTTTGAGGCTAGATTGCGCAGGAAAGTAGAGAGGGCCAAATTGTATGGGGCATTTGAAGGGGTTCCAGGAGGCAGTGAGGACCAGCATCACTTTTCCCCGCTGGCACCTTTGCTGTGGCAGCAAAAGCTGGACGTTTGTCTTTTTTGCTCCAAACAGCGCCGAAAGTGAAAAAAGGTGCTTTTGAGGCTAGAGTGGGCAGGAAAGCAGAGAGGGCCAAATTGTGTGGGGCATTTGAAGGTGTTCCAGGAGGCAGTGAGGACCAGCATGACTTTTCCCCGCTGGCACCTTTGCTGTGGCAGCAAAAGCTGGACGTTTGTCTTTTTTGCTCCAAACAGCGCCGAAACTGAAAATAGGTGCTTTTGAGGCTAGAGTCGGCAGGAAAGCAGAGAGGGCCAAATTGTGTGGGGCATTTGAAGGGGTTCCAGGAGGCAGTGAGGACCAGCATCACTTTTCCCCGCTGGTACCTTTGCTGTGGCAGCAAAAGCTGGACGTTTGTCTTTTTTGCTCCAAACAGCGCCGAAAGTGAAAAATGTGCTTTTGAGGATAGAGTGCGCAGGAAAGCAGAGAGGGCCAAATTGTGTTGGGCATTTGAAGGGGTTCCAGGAGGCAGTGAGGACCAGCATCACTTTTCCCCGCTGGCACCTTTGCTGTGGCAGCAAAACCTGGACGTTTGTCTTTTTTGCTCCAAACAGCGCCGAAAGTGAAAAAAGGTGCTTTTGAGGATAGAGTGGGCAGGAAAGCAGAGAGGGCCAAATTGTGTGGGGCATTTGAAGGGGTTCCAGGAGGCAGTGAGGACCAGCATGACTTTTCCCCGCTGGCGCCTTTGCTGTGGCAGCAAAAGCTGGACGTTTGTCTTTTTTGCTCCAAACAGCGCCGAAAGTGAAAAAAGGTGCTTTTGAGGCTAGAGTGCGCAGGAAAGCAGAGAGGGCCAAATTGTGTGGGGCATTTGAAGGGGTTCCAGGAGGCAGTGAGGACCAGCATCACTTTTCCCCGCTGGCACCTTTGCTGTGGCAGCAAAAGATGGACGTTTGTCTTTTTTGCTCCAAACAGCGGCAAAAGTGAAAAAAGGTGCTTTTGAGGATAGAGTGCGCAGGAAAGCAGAGAGGGCCAAATTGTGTGGGGCATTTGAAGGGGTTCCAGGAGGCAGTGAGGACCAGCATCACTTTTCCCCGCTGGCACCTTTGCTGTGGCAGCAAAAGCTGGACGTTTGTCTTTTTTGCTCCAAACAGCGCCGAAAGTGAAAAATGTGCTTTTGAGGATAGAGTCGGCAGGAAAGCAGAGAGGGCCAAATTGTGTGGGGCATTTGAAGGGGTTCCAGGAGGCAGTGAGGACCAGCATCACTTTTCCCCGCTGGCACCTTTGCTGTGGCAGCAAAAGCTGGACGTTTGTCTTTTTTGCTCCAAACAGCGCCGAAACTGAAAATAGGTGCTTTTGAGGCTAGAGTCGGCAGGAAAGCAGAGAGGGCCAAATTGTGTGGGGCATTTGAAGGGGTTCCAGGAGGCAGTGAGGACCAGCATCACTTTTCCCCGCTGGCACCTTTGCTGTGGCAGCAAAAGCTGGACGTTTGTCTTTTTTGCTCCTAACAGCGCCTTAAGTGAAAAAAGGTGCTTTTGAGGATAGAGTCGGCAAGAAAGCAGAGAGGGCCAAATTGTGTGTGGCATTTGAAGGGGTTCCAGGAGGCAGTGAGGACCAGCATCACTTTTCCCCACTGGCGCCTTTGCTGTGGCAGCAAAAGCTGGACGTTTGTCTTTTTTGCTCCAAACAGCGCCGAAAGTGAAAAATGTTCTTTTGAGGATAGAGTGGGCAGGAAAGCAGAGAGGGCCAAATTGTGTGGGGCATTTGAAGGGGTTCCAGGAGGCAGTGAGGACCAGCATCACTTTTCCCCGCTGGCACCTTTGCTGTGGCAGCAAAAGCTGGACGTTTGTCTTTTTTGCTCCAAACAGCGCCGAAAGTGAAAATAGGTGCTTTTGAGGCTAGATTGCGCAGGAAAGTAGAGAGGGCCAAATTGTATGGGGCATTTGAAGGGGTTCCAGGAGGCAGTGAGGACCAGCATCACTTTTCCCCGCTGGCACCTTTGCTGTGGCAGCAAAAGCTGGACGTTTGTCTTTTTTGCTCCAAACAGCGCCGAAAGTGAAAAAAGGTGCTTTTGAGGCTAGAGTGGGCAGGAAAGCAGAGAGGGCCAAATTGTGTGGGGCATTTGAAGGTGTTCCAGGAGGCAGTGAGGACCAGCATGACTTTTCCCCGCTGGCACCTTTGCTGTGGCAGCAAAAGCTGGACGTTTGTCTTTTTTGCTCCAAACAGCGCCGAAACTGAAAATAGGTGCTTTTGAGGCTAGAGTCGGCAGGAAAGCAGAGAGGGCCAAATTGTGTGGGGCATTTGAAGGGGTTCCAGGAGGCAGTGAGGACCAGCATCACTTTTCCCCGCTGGTACCTTTGCTGTGGCAGCAAAAGCTGGACGTTTGTCTTTTTTGCTCCAAACAGCGCCGAAAGTGAAAAATGTGCTTTTGAGGATAGAGTGCGCAGGAAAGCAGAGAGGGCCAAATTGTGTTGGGCATTTGAAGGGGTTCCAGGAGGCAGTGAGGACCAGCATCACTTTTCCCCGCTGGCACCTTTGCTGTGGCAGCAAAAGCTGGACGTTTGTCTTTTTTGCTCCAAACAGCGCCGAAAGTGAAAAAAGGTGCTTTTGAGGATAGAGTGGGCAGGAAAGCAGAGAGGGCCAAATTGTGTGGGGCATTTGAAGGGGTTCCAGGAGGCAGTGAGGACCAGCATGACTTTTCCCCGCTGGCGCCTTTGCTGTGGCAGCAAAAGCTGGACGTTTGTCTTTTTTGCTCCAAACAGCGCCGAAAGTGAAAAAAGGTGCTTTTGAGGCTAGAGTGCGCAGGAAAGCAGAGAGGGCCAAATTGTGTGGGGCATTTGAAGGGGTTCCAGGAGGCAGTGAGGACCAGCATCACTTTTCCCCGCTGGCACCTTTGCTGTGGCAGCAAAAGATGGACGTTTGTCTTTTTTGCTCCAAACAGCGGCAAAAGTGAAAAAAGGTGCTTTTGAGGATAGAGTGCGCAGGAAAGCAGAGAGGGCCAAATTGTGTGGGGCATTTGAAGGGGTTCCAGGAGGCAGTGAGGACCAGCATCACTTTTCCCCGCTGGCACCTTTGCTGTGGCAGCAAAAGCTGGACGTTTGTCTTTTTTGCTCCAAACAGCGCCGAAAGTGAAAAATGTGCTTTTGAGGATAGAGTGCGCAGGAAAGCAGAGAGGGCCAAATTGTGTGGGGCATTTGAAGGGGTTCCAGGAGGCAGTGAGGACCAGCATGACTTTTCCCCGCTGGCGCCTTTGCTGTGGCAGCAAAAGCTGGACGTTTGTCTTTTTTGCTCCAAACAGCGCCGAAACTGAAAATAGGTGCTTTTGAGGCTAGAGTGCGCAGGAAAGCAGAGAGGGCCAAATTGTGTGGGGCATTTGAAGGGGTTCCAGGAGGCAGTGAGGACCAGCATGACTTTTCCCCGCTGGCACCTTTGCTGTGGCAGCAAAAGCTGGACGTTTGTCTTTTTTGCTCCAAACAACGCCGAAACTGAAAATAGGTGCTTTTGAGGCTAGAGTCGGCAGGAAAGCAGAGAGGGCCAAATTGTGTGGGGCATTTGAAGGGGTTCCAGGAGGCAGTGAGGACCAGCATGACTTTTCCCCGCTGGCCCCTTTGCTGTGGCAGCAAAAGCTGGACGTTTGTCTTTTTTGCTCCAAACAGCGCCGAAAGTGAAAAATGTGCTTTTGAGGATAGAGTGCGCAGGAAAGCAGAGAGGGCCAAATTGTGTGGGGCATTTGAAGGGGTTCCAGGAGGCAGTGAGGACCAGCATCACTTTTCCCCGCTGGCACCTTTGCTGTGGCAGCAAAAGCTGGACGTTTGTCTTTTTTGCTCCAAACAGCGCCGAAAGTGAAAAATGTGCTTTTGAGGATAGAGTGCGCAGGAAAGCAGAGAGGGCCAAATTGTGTGGGGCATTTGAAGGGGTTCCAGAAGGCAGTGAGGACCAGCATCACTTTTCCCCGCTGGCACCTTTGCTGTGGCAGCAAAAGCTGGACGTTTGTCTTTTTTGCTCCAAACAGCGCCGAAAGTGAAAAAAGGTGCTTTTGAGGATAGAGTGGGCAGGAAAGCAGAGAGGGCCAAATTGTGTGGGGCATTTGAAGGGGTTCCAGGAGGCAGTGAGGACCAGCATCACTTTTCCCCGCTGGCACCTTTGCTGTGGCAGCAAAAGCTGGACGTTTGTCTTTTTAGCTCCAAACAGCGCCGAAAGTGAAAATTGTGCTTTTGAGCATAGATTGCGCAGGAAAGCAGAGAGGGCCAAATTGTGTGGGGCATTTGAAGGGGTTCCAGGAGGCAGTGAGGACCAGCATGACTTTTCCCCGCTGGCACCTTTGCTGTGGCAGCAAAAGATGGACGTTTGTCTTTTTTGCTCCAAACAGCGGCGAAAGTGAAAAAAGGTGCTTTTGAGGCTAGAGTGCGCAGGAAAGCAGAGAGGGCCAAATTGTGTGGGGCATTTGAAGGGGTTCCAGGAGGCAGTGAGGACCAGCATCACTTTTCCCCGCTGGCACCTTTGCTGTGGCAGCAAAAGCTGGACGTTTGTCTTTTTTGCTCCAAACAGCGCCGAAAGTGAAAAATGTGCTTTTGAGGATAGAGTCGGCAGGAAAGCAGAGAGGGCCAAATTGTGTGGGGCATTTGAAGGGGTTCCAGGAGGCAGTGAGGACCAGCATCACTTTTCCCCGCTGGCACCTTTGCTGTGGCAGCAAAAGCTGGACGTTTGTCTTTTTTGCTCCAAACAGCGCCGAAAGTGAAAATAGGTGCTTTTGAGGCTAGAGTCGGCAGGAAAGCAGAGAGGGCCAAATTGTGTGTGGCATTTGAAGGGGTTCCAGGAGGCAGTGAGGACCAGCATCACTTTTCCCCGCTGGCACCTTTGCTGTGGCAGCAAAAGCTGGACGTTTGTCTTTTTTGCTCCAAACAGCGCCGAAAGTGAAAAATGTGCTTTTGAGGATAGAGTGCGCAGGAAAGCAGAGAGGGCCAAATTGTGTGGGGCATTTGAAGGGGTTCCAGGAGGCAGTGAGGACCAGCATCACTTTTCCCCGCTGGCACCTTTGCTGTGGCAGCAAAAGCTGGACGTTTGTCTTTTTTGCTCCAAACAGCGCCGAAAGTGAAAAATGTGCTTTTGAGGATAGATTGCGCAGGAAAGCAGAGAGGGCCAAATTGTGTGGGGCATTTGAAGGGGTTCCAGGAGGCAGTGAGGACCAGCATCACTTTTCCCCGCTGGCACCTTTGCTGTGGCAGCAAAAGCTGGACGTTTGTCTTTTTTGCTCCAAACAGCGCCGAAAGTGAAAAAAGGTGCTTTTGAGGCTAGAGTGGGCAGGAAAGCAGAGAGGGCCAAATTGTGTGGGGCATTTGAAGGGGTTCCAGGAGGCAGTGAGGACCAGCATCACTTTTCCCCGCTGGCACCTTTGCTGTGGCAGCAAAAGCTGGACGTTTGTCTTTTTTGCTCCAAACAGCGCCGAAAGTGAAAAAAGGTGCTTTTGAGGCTCGAGTCGGCAGGAAAGCAGAGAGGGCCAAATTGTGTGGGGCATTTGAAGGGGTTCCAGGAGGCAGTGAGGACCAGCATCACTTTTCCCCGCTGGCACCTTTGCTGTGGCAGCAAAAGCTGGACGTTTGTCTTTTTTGCTCCTAACAGCGCCTTAAGTGAAAAAAGGTGCTTTTGAGGATAGAGTCGGCAGGAAAGCAGAGAGGGCCAAATTGTGTGTGGCATTTGAAGGGGTTCCAGGAGGCAGTGAGGACCAGCATCACTTTTCCCCACTGGCGCCTTTGCTGTGGCAGCAAAAGCTGGACGTTTGTCTTTTTTGCTCCAAACAGCGCCGAAAGTGAAAAATGTTCTTTTGAGGATAGAGTGGGCAGGAAAGCAGAGAGGGCCAAATTGTGTGGGGCATTTGAAGGGGTTCCAGGAGGCAGTGAGGACCAGCATCACTTTTCCCCGCTGGCACCTTTGCTGTGGCAGCAAAAGCTGGACGTTTGTCTTTTTTGCTCCAAACAGCGCCGAAAGTGAAAAAAGGTGCTTTTGAGGCTAGAGTGGGCAGGAAAGCAGAGAGGGCCAAATTGTGTGGGGCATTTGAAGGGGTTCCAGGAGGCAGTGAGGACCAGCATGACTTTTCCCCGCTGGCGCCTTTGCTGTGGCAGCAAAAGCTGGACGTTTGTCTTTTTTGCTCCAAACAGCGCCGAAAGTGAAAAAAGGTGCTTTTGAGGCTAGAGTGCGCAGGAAAGCAGAGAGGGCCAAATTGTGTGGGGCATTTGAAGGGGTTCCAGGAGGCAGTGAGGACCAGCATGACTTTTCCCCGCTGGCACCTTTGCTGTGGCAGCAAAAGCTGGACGTTTGTCTTTTTTGCTCCAAACAGCGTTAAAAGTGAAAAAAGGTGCTTTTGAGGCTAGAGTGCGCAGGAAAGCAGAGAGGGCCAAATTGTGTGGGGCATTTGAAGGTGTTCCAGGAGGCAGTGAGGACCAGCATCACTTTTCCCCGCTGGCACCTTTGCTGTGGCAGCAAAAGCTGGACGTTTGTCTTTTTTGCTCCAAACAGCGCCGAAAGTGAAAAAAGGTGCTTTTGAGGATAGAGTGGGCAGGAAAGCAGAGAGGGCCAAATTGTGTGGGGCATTTGAAGGGGTTCCAGGAGGCAGTGAGGACCAGCATCACTTTTCCCCGCTGGCACCTTTGCTGTGGCAGCAAAAGCTGGACGTTTGTCTTTTTAGCTCCAAACAGCGCCGAAAGTGAAAATTGTGCTTTTGAGCATAGATTGCGCAGGAAAGCAGAGAGGGCCAAATTGTGTGGGGCATTTGAAGGGGTTCCAGGAGGCAGTGAGGACCAGCATGACTTTTCCCCGCTGGCACCTTTGCTGTGGCAGCAAAAGATGGACGTTTGTCTTTTTTGCTCCAAACAGCGGCGAAAGTGAAAAAAGGTGCTTTTGAGGCTAGAGTGCGCAGGAAAGCAGAGAGGGCCAAATTGTGTGGGGCATTTGAAGGGGTTCCAGGAGGCAGTGAGGACCAGCATCACTTTTCCCCGCTGGCACCTTTGCTGTGGCAGCAAAAGCTGGACGTTTGTCTTTTTTGCTCCAAACAGCGCCGAAAGTGAAAAATGTGCTTTTGAGGATAGAGTCGGCAGGAAAGCAGAGAGGGCCAAATTGTGTGGGGCATTTGAAGGGGTTCCAGGAGGCAGTGAGGACCAGCATCACTTTTCCCCGCTGGCACCTTTGCTGTGGCAGCAAAAGCTGGACGTTTGTCTTTTTTGCTCCAAACAGCGCCGAAAGTGAAAATAGGTGCTTTTGAGGCTAGAGTCGGCAGGAAAGCAGAGAGGGCCAAATTGTGTGTGGCATTTGAAGGGGTTCCAGGAGGCAGTGAGGACCAGCATCACTTTTCCCCGCTGGCACCTTTGCTGTGGCAGCAAAAGCTGGACGTTTGTCTTTTTTGCTCCAAACAGCGCCGAAAGTGAAAAATGTGCTTTTGAGGATAGAGTGCGCAGGAAAGCAGAGAGGGCCAAATTGTGTGGGGCATTTGAAGGGGTTCCAGGAGGCAGTGAGGACCAGCATCACTTTTCCCCGCTGGCACCTTTGCTGTGGCAGCAAAAGCTGGACGTTTGTCTTTTTTGCTCCAAACAGCGCCGAAAGTGAAAAATGTGCTTTTGAGGATAGATTGCGCAGGAAAGCAGAGAGGGCCAAATTGTGTGGGGCATTTGAAGGGGTTCCAGGAGGCAGTGAGGACCAGCATCACTTTTCCCCGCTGGCACCTTTGCTGTGGCAGCAAAAGCTGGACGTTTGTCTTTTTTGCTCCAAACAGCGCCGAAAGTGAAAAAAGGTGCTTTTGAGGCTAGAGTGGGCAGGAAAGCAGAGAGGGCCAAATTGTGTGGGGCATTTGAAGGGGTTCCAGGAGGCAGTGAGGACCAGCATCACTTTTCCCCGCTGGCACCTTTGCTGTGGCAGCAAAAGCTGGACGTTTGTCTTTTTTGCTCCAAACAGCGCCGAAAGTGAAAAAAGGTGCTTTTGAGGCTCGAGTCGGCAGGAAAGCAGAGAGGGCCAAATTGTGTGGGGCATTTGAAGGGGTTCCAGGAGGCAGTGAGGACCAGCATCACTTTTCCCCGCTGGCACCTTTGCTGTGGCAGCAAAAGCTGGACGTTTGTCTTTTTTGCTCCTAACAGCGCCTTAAGTGAAAAAAGGTGCTTTTGAGGATAGAGTCGGCAGGAAAGCAGAGAGGGCCAAATTGTGTGTGGCATTTGAAGGGGTTCCAGGAGGCAGTGAGGACCAGCATCACTTTTCCCCACTGGCGCCTTTGCTGTGGCAGCAAAAGCTGGACGTTTGTCTTTTTTGCTCCAAACAGCGCCGAAAGTGAAAAATGTTCTTTTGAGGATAGAGTGGGCAGGAAAGCAGAGAGGGCCAAATTGTGTGGGGCATTTGAAGGGGTTCCAGGAGGCAGTGAGGACCAGCATCACTTTTCCCCGCTGGCACCTTTGCTGTGGCAGCAAAAGCTGGACGTTTGTCTTTTTTGCTCCAAACAGCGCCGAAAGTGAAAATAGGTGCTTTTGAGGCTAGATTGCGCAGGAAAGCAGAGAGGGCCAAATTGTATGGGGCATTTGAAGGGGTTCCAGGAGGCAGTGAGGACCAGCATGACTTTTCCCCGCTGGCACCTTTGCTGTGGCAGCAAAAGCTGGACGTTTGTCTTTTTTGCTCCAAACAGCGCCGAAAGTGAAAAAAGGTGCTTTTGAGGATAGAGTGGGCAGGAAAGCAGAGAGGGCCAAATTGTGTGGGGCATTTGAAGGGGTTCCAGGAGGCAGTGAGGACCAGCATGACTTTTCCCCGCTGGCGCCTTTGCTGTGGCAGCAAAAGCTGGACGTTTGTCTTTTTTGCTCCAAACAGCGCCGAAAGTGAAAAAAGGTGCTTTTGAGGCTAGAGTGCGCAGGAAAGCAGAGAGGGCCAAATTGTGTGGGGCATTTGAAGGTGTTCCAGGAGGCAGTGAGGACCAGCATCACTTTTCCCCGCTGGCACCTTTGCTGTGGCAGCAAAAGCTGGACGTTTGTCTTTTTTGCTCCAAACAGCGCCGAAAGTGAAAAAAGGTGCTTTTGAGGCTAGAGTGCGCAGGAAAGCAGAGAGGGCCAAATTGTGTGGGGCATTTGAAGGGGTTCCAGGAGGCAGTGAGGACCAGCATCACTTTTCCCCGCTGGCACCTTTGCTGTGGCAGCAAAAGCTGGACGTTTGTCTTTTTTGCTCCAAACAGCGCCGAAACTGAAAATAGGTGCTTTTGAGGCTAGAGTCGGCAGGAAAGCAGGAAAGCAGAGAGGGCCAAATTGTGTGTGGCATTTGAAGGGGTTCCAGGAGGCAGTGAGGACCAGCATGACTTTTCCCCGCTGGCCCCTTTGCTGTGGCAGCAAAAGCTGGACGTTTGTCTTTTTTGCTCCAAACAGCGCCGAAAGTGAAAAATGTGCTTTTGAGGATAGAGTGCGCAGGAAAGCAGAGAGGGCCAAATTGTATGGGGCATATGAAGGGGTTCCAGGAGGCAGTGAGGACCAGCATCACTTTTCCCCGCTGGCACCTTTGCTGTGGCAGCAAAAGCTGGACGTTTGTCTTTTTTGCTCCAAACAGCGCCGAAAGTGAAAATAGGTGCTTTTGAGTCTAGATTGCGCAGGAAAGTAGAGAGGGCCAAATTGTATGGGGCATTTGAAGGGGTTCCAGGAGGCAGTGAGGACCAGCATCACTTTTCCCCGCTGGCACCTTTGCTGTGGCAGCAAAAGCTGGACGTTTGTCTTTTTTGCTCCAAACAGCGCCGAAAGTGAAAAAAGGTGCTTTTGAGGCTAGAGTGGGCAGGAAAGCAGAGAGGGCCAAATTGTGTGGGGCATTTGAAGGGGTTCCAGGAGGCAGTGAGGACCAGCATGACTTTTCCCCGCTGGCGCCTTTGCTGTGGCAGCAAAAGCTGGACGTTTGTCTTTTTTGCTCCAAACAGCGCCGAAAGTGAAAAAAGGTGCTTTTGAGGCTAGAGTGCGCAGGAAAGCAGAGAGGGCCAAATTGTGTGGGGCATTTGAAGGGGTTCCAGGAGGCAGTGAGGACCAGCATGACTTTTCCCCGCTGGCACCTTTGCTGTGGCAGCAAAAGCTGGACGTTTGTCTTTTTTGCTCCAAACAGCGTTAAAAGTGAAAAAAGGTGCTTTTGAGGCTAGAGTGCGCAGGAAAGCAGAGAGGGCCAAATTGTGTGGGGCATTTGAAGGTGTTCCAGGAGGCAGTGAGGACCAGCATAACTTTTCCCCGCTGGCGCCTTTGCTGTGGCAGCAAAAGCTGGACGTTTGTCTTTTTTGCTCCAAACAGCGCCGAAAGTGAAAAATGTGCTTTTGAGGATAGAGTCGGCAGGAAAGCAGAGAGGGCCAAATTGTGTGGGGCATTTGAAGGGGTTCCAGGAGGCAGTGAGGACCAGCATCACTTTTCCCCGATGGCACCTTTGCTGTGGCAGCAAAAGCTGGACGTTTGTCTTTTTTGCTCCAAACAGCGCCGAAAGTGATAAAAGGTGCTTTTGAGGATAGAGTGGGCAGGAAAGCAGAGAGGGCCAAATTGTGTGGGGCATTTGAAGGGGTTCCAGGAGGCAGTGAGGACCAGCATGACTTTTCCCCGCTGGCGCCTTTGCTGTGGCAGCAAAAGCTGGACGTTTGTCTTTTTTGCTCCAAACAGCGCCGAAAGTGAAAAAAGGTGCTTTTGAGGCTAGAGTGCGCAGGAAAGCAGAGAGGTCCAAATTGTGTGGGGCATTTGAAGGGGTTCCAGGAGGCAGTGAGGACCAGCATCACTTTTCCCCGCTGGCACCTTTGCTGTGGCAGCAAAAGCTGGACGTTTGTCTTTTTTGCTCCAAACAGCGCCGAAACTGAAAATAGGTGCTTTTGAGGCTAGAGTCGGCAGGAAAGCAGAGAGGGCCAAATTGTGTGGGGCATTTGAAGGGGTTCCAGGAGGCAGTGAGGACCAGCATCACTTTTCCCCGCTGGCCCCTTTGCTGTGGCAGCAAAAGCTGGACGTTTGTCTTTTTTGCTCCAAACAGCGCCGAAAGTGAAAAATGTGCTTTTGAGGATAGAGTGCGCAGGAAAGCAGAGAGGGCCAAATTGTGTGGGGCATTTGAAGGGGTTCCAGGAGGCAGTGAGGACCAGCATCACTTTTCCCCGCTGGCACCTTTGCTGTGGCAGCAAAAGCTGGACGTTTGTCTTTTTTGCTCCAAACAGCGCCGAAAGTGAAAAAAGGTGCTTTTGAGGATAGAGTGGGCAGGAAAGCAGAGAGGGCCAAATTGTGTGGGGCATTTGAAGGGGTTCCAGGAGGCAGTGAGGACCAGCATCACTTTTCCCCGCTGGCGCCTTTGCTGTGGCAGCAAAAGCTGGACGTTTGTCTTTTTTGCTCCAAACAGCGCCGAAAGTGAAAAAAGGTGCTTTTGAGGCTAGAGTGCGCAGGAAAGCAGAGAGGGCCAAATTGTGTGTGGCATTTGAAGGGGTTCCAGGAGGCAGTGAGGACCAGCATCACTTTTCCCCGCTGGCACCTTTGCTGTGGCAGCAAAAGCTGGACGTTTGTCTTTTTTGCTCCAAACAGCGCCGAAACTGAAAATAGGTGCTTTTGAGGCTAGAGTCGGCAGGAAAGCAGAGAGGGCCAAATTGTGTGGGGCATTTGAAGGGGTTCCAGGAGGCAGTGAGGACCAGCATCACTTTTCCCCGCTGGCACCTTTGCTGTGGCAGCAAAAGCTGGACGTTTGTCTTTTTTGCTCCAAACAGCGCCGAAAGTGAAAAAAGGTGCTTTTGAGGATAGAGTGGGCAGGAAAGCAGAGAGGGCCAAATTGTGTGGGGCATTTGAAGGGGTTCCAGGAGGCAGTGAGGACCAGCATGACTTTTCCCCGCTGGCGCCTTTGCTGTGGCAGCAAAAGCTGGACGTTTGTCTTTTTTGCTCCAAACAGCGGCGAAAGTGAAAAAAGGTGCTTTTGAGGCTAG
The DNA here is from genome assembly GCF_965231255.1 of Vanellus vanellus. NCBI lineage: Eukaryota > Metazoa > Chordata > Aves > Charadriiformes > Charadriidae > Vanellus > Vanellus vanellus. The sequence continues at coordinate 49,648 of NW_028127237.1, read as the reverse complement.
AGTGCGCAGGAAAGCAGAGAGGGCCAAATTGTGTGGGGCATTTGAAGGGGTTCCAGGAGGCAGTGAGGACCAGCATCACTTTTCCCCGCTGGCACCTTTGCTGTGGCAGCAAAAGATGGACGTTTGTCTTTTTTGCTCCAAACAGCGGCAAAAGTGAAAAAAGGTGCTTTTGAGGATAGAGTGCGCAGGAAAGCAGAGAGGGCCAAATTGTGTGGGGCATTTGAAGGGGTTCCAGGAGGCAGTGAGGACCAGCATCACTTTTCCCCGCTGGCACCTTTGCTGTGGCAGCAAAAGCTGGACGTTTGTCTTTTTTGCTCCAAACAGCGCCGAAAGTGAAAAATGTGCTTTTGAGGATAGAGTCGGCAGGAAAGCAGAGAGGGCCAAATTGTGTGGGGCATTTGAAGGGGTTCCAGGAGGCAGTGAGGACCAGCATCACTTTTCCCCGCTGGCACCTTTGCTGTGGCAGCAAAAGCTGGACGTTTGTCTTTTTTGCTCCAAACAGCGCCGAAACTGAAAATAGGTGCTTTTGAGGCTAGAGTCGGCAGGAAAGCAGAGAGGGCCAAATTGTGTGGGGCATTTGAAGGGGTTCCAGGAGGCAGTGAGGACCAGCATCACTTTTCCCCGCTGGCACCTTTGCTGTGGCAGCAAAAGCTGGACGTTTGTCTTTTTTGCTCCAAACAGCGCCGAAAGTGAAAAATGTGCTTTTGAGGATAGAGTGGGCAGGAAAGCAGAGAGGGCCAAATTGTGTGGGGCATTTGAAGGGGTTCCAGGAGGCAGTGAGGACCAGCATCACTTTTCCCCGCTGGCACCTTTGCTGTGGCAGCAAAAGCTGGACGTTTGTCTTTTTTGCTCCAAACAGCGCCGAAAGTGAAAAATGTGCTTTTGAGGATAGAGTGCGCAGGAAAGCAGAGAGGGCCAAATTGTGTGGGGCATTTGAAGGGGTTCCAGGAGGCAGTGAGGACCAGCATGACTTTTCCCCGCTGGCGCCTTTGCTGTGGCAGCAAAAGCTGGACGTTTGTCTTTTTTGCTCCAAACAGCGCCGAAAGTGAAAAAAGGTGCTTTTGAGGTAGAGTGCGCAGGAAAGCAGAGAGGGCCAAATTGTGTGGGGCATTTGAAGGGGTTCCAGGAGGCAGTGAGGACCAGCATCACTTTTCCCCGCTGGCACCTTTGCTGTGGCAGCAAAAGCTGGACGTTTGTCTTTTTTGCTCCAAACAGCGCCGAAACTGAAAATAGGTGCTTTTGAGGCTAGAGTCGGCAGGAAAGCAGAGAGGGCCAAATTGTGTGGGGCATTTGAAGGGGTTCCAGGAGGCAGTGAGGACCAGCATGACTTTTCCCCGCTGGCCCCTTTGCTGTGGCAGCAAAAGCTGGACGTTTGTCTTTTTTGCTCCAAACAGCGCCGAAAGTGAAAAATGTGCTTTTGAGGATAGAGTGCGCAGGAAAGCAGAGAGGGCCAAATTGTGTGGGGCATTTGAAGGGGTTCCAGGAGGCAGTGAGGACCAGCATCACTTTTCCCCGCTGGCACCTTTGCTGTGGCAGCAAAAGCTGGACGTTTGTCTTTTTTGCTCCAAACAGCGCCGAAAGTGAAAAATGTGCTTTTGAGGCTAGAGTGCGCAGGAAAGCAGAGAGGGCCAAATTGTGTGGGGCATTTGAAGGGGTTCCAGGAGGCAGTGAGGACCAGCATCACTTTTCCCCGCTGGCACCTTTGCTGTGGCAGCAAAAGCTGGACGTTTGTCTTTTTTGCTCCAAACAGCGCCGAAAGTGAAAAAAGGTGCTTTTGAGGATAGAGTGGGCAGGAAAGCAGAGAGGGCCAAATTGTGTGGGGCATTTGAAGGGGTTCCAGGAGGCAGTGAGGACCAGCATCACTTTTCCCCGCTGGCACCTTTGCTGTGGCAGCAAAAGCTGGACGTTTGTCTTTTTAGCTCCAAACAGCGCCGAAAGTGAAAATTGTGCTTTTGAGCATAGATTGCGCAGGAAAGCAGAGAGGGCCAAATTGTGTGGGGCATTTGAAGGGGTTCCAGGAGGCAGTGAGGACCAGCATCACTTTTCCCCGCTGGCACCTTTGCTGTGGCAGCAAAAGATGGACGTTTGTCTTTTTTGCTCCAAACAGCGCCGAAAGTGAAAAAAGGTGCTTTTGAGGCTAGAGTGCGCAGGAAAGCAGAGAGGGCCAAATTGTGTGGGGCATTTGAAGGGGTTCCAGGAGGCAGTGAGGACCAGCATCACTTTTCCCCGCTGGCACCTTTGCTGTGGCAGCAAAAGCTGGACGTTTGTCTTTTTTGCTCCAAACAGCGCCGAAAGTGAAAATAGGTGCTTTTGAGGCTAGATTGCGCAGGAAAGCAGAGAGGGCCAAATTGTATGGGGCATTTGAAGGGGTTCCAGGAGGCAGTGAGGACCAGCATCACTTTTCCCCGCTGGCACCTTTGCTGTGGCAGCAAAAGCTGGACGTTTGTCTTTTTTGCTCCAAACAGCGCCGAAAGTGAAAAAAGGTGCTTTTGAGGATAGAGGGGGCAGGAAAGCAGAGAGGGCCAAATTGTGTGGGGCATTTGAAGGGGTTCCAGGAGGCAGTGAGGACCAGCATGACTTTTCCCCGCTGGCGCCTTTGCTGTGGCAGCAAAAGCTGGACGTTTGTCTTTTTTGCTCCAAACAGCGCCGAAAGTGAAAAAAGGTGCTTTTGAGGCTAGAGTGCGCAGGAAAGCAGAGAGGGCCAAATTGTGTGGGGCATTTGAAGGTGTTCCAGGAGGCAGTGAGGACCAGCATCACTTTTCCCCGCTGGCACCTTTGCTGTGGCAGCAAAAGCTGGACGTTTGTCTTTTTTGCTCCAAACAGCGCCGAAACTGAAAATAGGTGCTTTTGAGGCTAGAGTCGGCAGGAAAGCAGGAAGGCAGAGAGGGCCAAATTGTGTGGGGCATTTGAAGGGGTTCCAGGAGGCAGGGAGGACCAGCATGACTTTTCCCCGCTGGCCCCTTTGCTGTGGCAGCAAAAGCTGGACGTTTGTCTTTTTTGCTCCAAACAGCGCCGAAAGTGAAAAATGTGCTTTTGAGGCTAGAGTGCGCAGGAAAGCAGAGAGGGCCAAATTGTGTGGGGCATTTGAAGGGGTTCCAGGAGGCAGTGAGGACCAGCATCACTTTTCCCCGCTGGCACCTTTGCTGTGGCAGCAAAAGCTGGACGTTTGTCTTTTTTGCTCCAAACAGCGCCGAAAGTAAAAAATGTGCTTTTGAGGATAGAGTGCGCAGGAAAGCAGAGAGGGCCAAATTGTGTGGGGCATTTGAAGGGGTTCCAGGAGGCAGTGAGGACCAGCATCACTTTTCCCCGCTGGCACCTTTGCTGTGGCAGCAAAAGCTGGACGTTTGTCTTTTTTGCTCCAAACAGCGCCGAAAGTGAAAATAGGTGCTTTTGAGGCTAGATTGCGCAGGAAAGCAGAGAGGGCCAAATTGTATGGGGCATATGAAGGGGTTCCAGGAGGCAGTGAGGACCAGCATGACTTTTCCCCGCTGGCCCCTTTGCTGTGGCAGCAAAAGCTGGACGTTTGTCTTTTTTGCTCCAAACAGCGCCGAAAGTGAAAATAGGTGCTTTTGAGGCTAGATTGCGCAGGAAAGTAGAGAGGGCCAAATTGTATGGGGCATTTGAAGGGGTTCCAGGAGGCAGTGAGGACCAGCATGACTTTTCCCCGCTGGCCCCTTTGCTGTGGCAGCAAAAGCTGGACGTTTGTCTTTTTTGCTCCAAACAGCGCCGAAAGTGAAAAAAGGTGCTTTTGAGGATAGAGTGGGCAGGAAAGCAGAGAGGGCCAAATTGTGTGGGGCATTTGAAGGGGTTCCAGGAGGCAGTGAGGACCAGCATGACTTTTCCCCGCTGGCGCCTTTGCTGTGGCAGCAAAAGCTGGACGTTTGTCTTTTTTGCTCCAAACAGCGCCGAAAGTGAAAAAAGGTGCTTTTGAGGCTAGAGTGCGCAGGAAAGCAGAGAGGGCCAAATTGTGTGGGGCATTTGAAGGGGTTCCAGGAGGCAGTGAGGACCAGCATGACTTTTCCCCGCTGGCACCTTTGCTGTGGCAGCAAAAGCTGGACGTTTGTCTTTTTTGCTCCAAACAGCGTTAAAAGTGAAAAAAGGTGCTTTTGAGGCTAGAGTGCGCAGGAAAGCAGAGAGGGCCAAATTGTGTGTGGCATTTGAAGGTGTTCCAGGAGGCAGTGAGGACCAGCATCACTTTTCCCCGCTGGCACCTTTGCTGTGGCAGCAAAAGCTGGACGTTTGTCTTTTTTGCTCCAAACAGCGCCGAAAGTGAAAAATGTGCTTTTGAGGATAGAGTGCGCAGGAAAGCAGAGAGGGCCAAATTGTGTGGGGCATTTGAAGGGGTTCCAGGAGGCAGTGAGGACCAGCATCACTTTTCCCCGCTGGCACCTTTGCTGTGGCAGCAAAAGCTGGACGTTTGTCTTTTTTGCTCCAAACAGCGCCGAAAGTGAAAAAAGGTGCTTTTGAGGATAGAGTGGGCAGGAAAGCAGAGAGGGCCAAATTGTGTGGGGCATTTGAAGGGGTTCCAGGAGGCAGTGAGGACCAGCATGACTTTTCCCCGCTGGCGCCTTTGCTGTGGCAGCAAAAGCTGGACGTTTGTCTTTTTGGCTCAAACAGCGCCGAAAGTGAAAAAAGGTGCTTTTGAGGCTAGAGTCGGCAGGAAAGCAGAGAGGGGCCAAATTGTGTGGGGCATTTGAAGGGGTTCCAGGAGGCAGTGAGGACCAGCATCACTTTTCCCCGCTGGCACCTTTGCTGTGGCAGCAAAAGCTGGACGTTTGTCTTTTTTGCTCCAAACAGCGCCGAAAGTGAAAAATGTGCTTTTGAGGCTAGAGTGCGCAGGAAAGCAGAGAGGGCCAAATTGTGTGGGGCATTTGAAGGGGTTCCAGGAGGCAGTGAGGACCAGCATCACTTTTCCCCGCTGGCACCTTTGCTGTGGCAGCAAAAGCTGGACGTTTGTCTTTTTTGCTCCAAACAGCGCCGAAAGTGAAAAATGTGCTTTTGAGGATAGAGTGCGCAGGAAAGCAGAGAGGGCCAAATTGTGTGGGGCATTTGAAGGGGTTCCAGGAGGCAGTGAGGACCAGCATCACTTTTCCCCGCTGGCACCTTTGCTGTGGCAGCAAAAGCTGGACGTTTGTCTTTTTTGCTCCAAACAGCGCCGAAAGTGAAGAAAGGTGCTTTTGAGGATAGAGTGCGCAGGAAAGCAGAGAGGGCCAAATTGTGTGGGGCATTTGAAGGGGTTCCAGGAGGCAGTGAGGACCAGCATCACTTTTCCCCGCTGGCGCCTTTGCTGTGGCAGCAAAAGCTGGACGTTTGTCTTTTTTGCTCCAAACAGCGCCGAAAGTGAAAAAAGGTGCTTTTGAGGCTAGAGTGCGCAGGAAAGCAGAGAGGGCCAAATTGTGTGGGGCATTTGAAGGGGTTCCAGGAGGCAGTGAGGACCAGCATGACTTTTCCCCGCTGGCGCCTTTGCTGTGGCAGCAAAAGCTGGACGTTTGTCTTTTTTGCTCCAAACAGCGCCGAAAGTGAAAAAAGGTGCTTTTGAGGCTAGAGTGCGCAGGAAAGCAGAGAGGGCCAAATTGTGTGGGGCATTTGAAGGGGTTCCAGGAGGCAGTGAGGACCAGCATCACTTTTCCCCGCTGGCACCTTTGCTGTGGCAGCAAAAGCTGGACGTTTGTCTTTTTTGCTCCAAACAGCGCCGAAACTGAAAATAGGTGCTTTTTAGGCTAGAGTGCGCAGGAAAGCAGAGAGGGCCAAATTGTGTGGGGCATTTGAAGGGGTTCCAGGAGGCAGTGAGGACCAGCATCACTTTTCCCCGCTGGCACCTTTGCTGTGGCAGCAAAAGCTGGACGTTTGTCTTTTTTGCTCCAAACAGCGCCGAAAGTGAATATAGGTGCTTTTGAGGCTAGATTGCGCAGGAAAGTAGAGAGGGCCAAATTGTATGGGGCATATGAAGGGGTTCCAGGAGGCAGTGAGGACCAGCATCACTTTTCCCCGCTGGCACCTTTGCTGTGGCAGCAAAAGCTGGACGTTTGTCTTTTTTGCTCCAAACAGCGCCGAAAGTGAAAATAGGTGCTTTTGAGGCTAGATTGCGCAGGAAAGTAGAGAGGGCCAAATTGTATGGGGCATTTGAAGGGGTTCCAGGAGGCAGTGAGGACCAGCATCACTTTTCCCCGCTGGCACCTTTGCTGTGGCAGCAAAAGCTGGACATTTGTCTTTTTTGCTCCAAACAGCGTTAAAAGTGAAAAAAGGTGCTTTTGAGGCTAGAGTGCGCAGGAAAGCAGAGAGGGCCAAATTGTGTGGGGCATTTGAAGGTGTTCCAGGAGGCAGTGAGGACCAGCATCACTTTTCCCCGCTGGCACCTTTGCTGTGGCAGCAAAAGCTGGACGTTTGTCTTTTTTGCTCCAAACAGCGCCGAAAGTGAAAAATGTGCTTTTGAGGCTAGAGTCGGCAGGAAAGCAGAGAGGGCCAAATTGTGTGGGGCATTTGAAGGGGTTCCAGGAGGCAGTGAGGACCAGCATGACTTTTCCCCGCTGGCGCCTTTGCTGTGGCAGCAAAAGCTGGACGTTTGTCTTTTTTGCTCCAAACAGCGCCGAAAGTGATAAAAGGTGCTTTTGAGGATAGAGTGGGCAGGAAAGCAGAGAGGGCCAAATTGTGTGGGGCATTTGAAGGGGTTCCAGGAGGCAGTGAGGACCAGCATCACTTTTCCCCGCTGGCACCTTTGCTGTGGCAGCAAAAGCTGGACGTTTGTCTTTTTTGCTCCAAACAGCGCCGAAAGTGAAAAAAGGTGCTTTTGAGGCTAGAGTGCGCAGGAAAGCAGAGAGGGCCAAATTGTGTGGGGCATTTGAAGGGGTTCCAGGAGGCAGTGAGGACCAGCATCACTTTTCCCCGCTGGCACCTTTGCTGTGGTAGCAAAAGCTGGACGTTTGTCTTTTTTGCTCCAAACAGCGCCGAAACTGAAAATAGGTGCTTTTGAGGCTAGAGTCGGCAGGAAAGCAGAGAGGGCCAAATTGTGTGGGGCATTTGAAGGGGTTCCAGGAGGCAGTGAGGACCAGCATCACTTTTCCCCGCTGGCACCTTTGCTGTGGCAGCAAAAGCTGGACGTTTGTCTTTTTTGCTCCAAACAGCGCCGAAAGTGAAAAAAGGTGCTTTTGAGGATAGAGTGCGCAGGAAAGCAGAGAGGGCCAAATTGTGTGGGGCATTTGAAGGGGTTCCAGGAGGCAGTGAGGACCAGCATCACTTTTCCCCGCTGGCACCTTTGCTGTGGCAGCAAAAGCTGGACGTTTGTCTTTTTTGCTCCAAACAGCGCCGAAAGTGAAAAATGTGCTTTTGAGGATAGAGTGGGCAGGAAAGCAGAGAGGGCCAAATTGTGTGGGGCATTTGAAGGGGTTCCAGGAGGCAGTGAGGACCAGCATCACTTTTCCCCGCTGGCACCTTTGCTGTGGCAGCAAAAGCTGGACGTTTGTCTTTTTTGCTCCAAACAGCGCCGAAAGTGAAAAAAGGTGCTTTTGAGGATAGAGTGGGCAGGAAAGCAGAGAGGGCCAAATTGTGTGGGGCATTTGAAGGGGTTCCAGGAGGCAGTGAGGACCAGCATCACTTTTCCCCGCTGGCGCCTTTGCTGTGGCAGCAAAAGCTGGACGTTTGTCTTTTTTGCTCCAAACAGCGCCGAAAGTGAAAAAAGGTGCTTTTGAGGCTACAGTGCGCAGGAAAGCAGAGAGGGCCAAATTGTGTGGGGCATTTGAAGGGGTTCCAGGAGGCAGTGAGGACCAGCATGACTTTTCCCCGCTGGCGCCTTTGCTGTGGCAGCAAAAGCTGGACGTTTGTCTTTTTTGCTCCAAACAGCGCCGAAAGTGAAAAAAGGTGCTTTTGAGGCTAGAGTGCGCAGGAAAGCAGAGAGGGCCAAATTGTGTGGGGCATTTGAAGGGGTTCCAGGAGGCAGTGAGGACCAGCATCACTTTTCCCCGCTGGCACCTTTGCTGTGGCAGCAAAAGCTGGACGTTTGTCTTTTTTGCTCCAAACAGCGCCGAAACTGAAAATAGGTGCTTTTGAGGCTAGAGTCGGCAGGAAAGCAGAGAGGGCCAAATTGTGTGGGGCATTTGAAGGGGTTCCAGGAGGCAGTGAGGACCAGCATCACTTTTCCCCGCTGGCACCTTTGCTGTGGCAGCAAAAGCTGGACGTTTGTCTTTTTTGCTCCAAACAGCGCCGAAAGTGAAAAATGTGCTTTTGAGGATAGAGTGCGCAGGAAAGCAGAGAGGGCCAAATTGTGTGGGGCATTTGAAGGGGTTCCAGGAGGCAGTGAGGACCAGCATCACTTTTCCCCGCTGGCACCTTTGCTGTGGCAGCAAAAGCTGGACGTTTGTCTTTTTTGCTCCAAACAGCGCCGAAAGTGAAAAATGTGCTTTTGAGGATAGAGTGCGCAGGAAAGCAGAGAGGGCCAAATTGTGTGGGGCATTTGAAGGGGTTCCAGGAGGCAGTGAGGACCAGCATCACTTTTCCCCGCTGGCACCTTTGCTGTGGCAGCAAAAGCTGGACGTTTGTCTTTTTTGCTCCAAACAGCGCCGAAAGTGAAAAAAGGTGCTTTTGAGGCTAGAGTGCGCAGGAAAGCAGAGAGGGCCAAATTGTGTGGGGCATTTGAAGGGGTTCCAGGAGGCAGTGAGGACCAGCATCACTTTTCCCCGCTGGCACCTTTGCTGTGGCAGCAAAAGCTGGACGTTTGTCTTTTTTGCTCCAAACAGCGCCGAAAGTGAAAAAAGGTGCTTTTGAGGCTCGAGTCGGCAGGAAAGCAGAGAGGGCCAAATTGTGTGGGGCATTTGAAGGGGTTCCAGGAGGCAGTGAGGACCAGCATCACTTTTCCCCGCTGGCACCTTTGCTGTGGCAGCAAAAGCTGGACGTTTGTCTTTTTTGCTCCTAACAGCGCCGAAAGTGAAAAAAGGTGCTTTTGAGGATTGAGTCGGCAAGAAAGCAGAGAGGGCCAAATTGTGTGTGGCATTTGAAGGGGTTCCAGGAGGCAGTGAGGACCAGCATCACTTTTCCTCGCTGGCGCCTTTGCTGTGGCAGCAAAAGCTGGACGTTTGTCTTTTTTGCTCCAAACAGCGCCGAAAGTGAAAAATGTTCTTTTGAAGCTAGAGTGGGCAGGAAAGCAGAGAGGGCCAAATTGTGTGGGGCATTTGAAGGGGTTCCAGGAGGCAGTGAGGACCAGCATCACTTTTCCCCGCTGGCACCTTTGCTGTGGCAGCAAAAGCTGGACGTTTGTCTTTTTTGCTCCAAACAGCGCCGAAAGTGAAAAAAGGTGCTTTTGAGGATAGAGTCGGCAAGAAAGCAGAGAGGGCCAAATTGTGTGTGGCATTTGAAGGGGTTCCAGGAGGCAGTGAGGACCAGCATGACTTTTCCCCGCTGGCGCCTTTGCTGTGGCAGCAAAAGCTGGACGTTTGTCTTTTTTGCTCCAAACAGCGCCGAAAGTGAAAAATGTGCTTTTGAGGATAGAGTGGGCAGGAAAGCAGAGAGGGCCAAATTGTGTGGGGCATTTGAAGGGGTTCCAGGAGGCAGTGAGGACCAGCATCACTTTTCCCCGCTGGCACCTTTGCTGTGGCAGCAAAAGCTGGACGTTTGTCTTTTTTGCTCCAAACAGCGCCGAAAGTGAAAAAAGGTGCTTTTGAGGCTAGAGTGCGCAGGAAAGCAGAGAGGGCCAAATTGTGTGGGGCATTTGAAGGGGTTCCAGGAGGCAGTGAGGACCAGCATCACTTTTCCCCGCTGGCACCTTTGCTGTGGCAGCAAAAGCTGGACGTTTGTCTTTTTTGCTCCAAACAGCGCCGAAAGTGAAAAAAGGTGCTTTTGAGGCTCGAGTCGGCAGGAAAGCAGAGAGGGCCAAATTGTGTGGGGCATTTGAAGGGGTTCCAGGAGGCAGTGAGGACCAGCATCACTTTTCCCCGCTGGCACCTTTGCTGTGGCAGCAAAAGCTGGACGTTTGTCTTTTTTGCTCCAAACAGCGCCGAAAGTGAAAAATGTGCTTTTGAGGATAGAGTACGCAGGAAAGCAGAGAGGGCCAAATTGTGTGGGGCATTTGAAGGGGTTCCAGGAGGCAGTGAGGACCAGCATGACTTTTCCCCGCTGGCGCCTTTGCTGTGGCAGCAAAAGCTGGACGTTTGTCTTTTTTGCTCCAAACAGCGCCGAAAGTGATAAAAGGTGCTTTTGAGGATAGAGTGGGCAGGAAAGCAGAGAGGGCCAAATTGTGTGGGGCATTTGAAGGGGTTCCAGGAGGCAGTGAGGACCAGCATCACTTTTCCCCGCTGGCACCTTTGCTGTGGCAGCAAAAGCTGGACGTTTGTCTTTTTTGCTCCAAACAGCGCCGAAAGTGAAAAAAGGTGCTTTTGAGGCTAGAGTGCGCAGGAAAGCAGAGAGGGCCAAATTGTGTGGGGCATTTGAAGGGGTTCCAGGAGGCAGTGAGGACCAGCATCACTTTTCCCCGATGGCACCTTTGCTGTGGCAGCAAAAGCTGGACGTTTGTCTTTTTTGCTCCAAACAGCGCCGAAACTGAAAATAGGTGCTTTTGAGGCTAGAGTCGGCAGGAAAGCAGAGAGGGCCAAATTGTGTGGGGCATTTGAAGGGGTTCCAGGAGGCAGTGAGGACCAGCATCACTTTTCCCCGCTGGCACCTTTGCTGTGGCAGCAAAAGCTGGACGTTTGTCTTTTTTGCTCCAAACAGCGCCGAAAGTGAAAAAAGGTGCTTTTGAGGATAGAGTGCGCAGGAAAGCAGAGAGGGCCAAATTGTGTGGGGCATTTGAAGGGGTTCCAGGAGGCAGTGAGGACCAGCATCACTTTTCCCCGCTGGCACCTTTGCTGTGGCAGCAAAAGCTGGACGTTTGTCTTTTTTGCTCCAAACAGCGCCGAAAGTGAAAAATGTGCTTTTGAGGATAGAGTGGGCAGGAAAGCAGAGAGGGCCAAATTGTGTGGGGCATTTGAAGGGGTTCCAGGAGGCAGTGAGGACCAGCATCACTTTTCCCCGCTGGCACCTTTGCTGTGGCAGCAAAAGCTGGACGTTTGTCTTTTTTGCTCCAAACAGCGCCGAAAGTGAAAAATGTGCTTTTGAGGATAGAGTGGGCAGGAAAGCAGAGAGGGCCAAATTGTGTGGGGCATTTGAAGGGGTTCCAGGAGGCAGTGAGGACCAGCATCACTTTTCCCCGCTGGCGCCTTTGCTGTGGCAGCAAAAGCTGGACGTTTGTCTTTTTTGCTCCAAACAGCGCCGAAAGTGAAAAAAGGTGCTTTTGAGGCTACAGTGCGCAGGAAAGCAGAGAGGGCCAAATTGTGTGGGGCATTTGAAGGGGTTCCAGGAGGCAGTGAGGACCAGCATGACTTTTCCCCGCTGGCGCCTTTGCTGTGGCAGCAAAAGCTGGACGTTTGTCTTTTTTGCTCCAAACAGCGCCGAAAGTGAAAAAAGGTGCTTTTGAGGCTAGAGTGCGCAGGAAAGCAGAGAGGGCCAAATTGTGTGGGGCATTTGAAGGGGTTCCAGGAGGCAGTGAGGACCAGCATCACTTTTCCCCGCTGGCACCTTTGCTGTGGCAGCAAAAGCTGGACGTTTGTCTTTTTTGCTCCAAACAGCGCCGAAAGTGAAAAATGTGCTTTTGAGGATAGAGTGCGCAGGAAAGCAGAGAGGGCCAAATTGTGTGGGGCATTTGAAGGGGTTCCAGGAGGCAGTGAGGACCAGCATCACTTTTCCCCGCTGGCACCTTTGCTGTGGCAGCAAAAGCTGGACGTTTGTCTTTTTTGCTCCAAACAGCGCCGAAAGTGAAAAATGTGCTTTTGAGGATAGAGTGCGCAGGAAAGCAGAGAGGGCCAAATTGTGTGGGGCATTTGAAGGGGTTCCAGGAGGCAGTGAGGACCAGCATCACTTTTCCCCGCTGGCACCTTTGCTGTGGCAGCAAAAGCTGGACGTTTGTCTTTTTTGCTCCAAACAGCGCCGAAAGTGAAAAAAGGTGCTTTTGAGGCTAGAGTGCGCAGGAAAGCAGAGAGGGCCAAATTGTGTGGGGCATTTGAAGGGGTTCCAGGAGGCAGTGAGGACCAGCATCACTTTTCCCCGCTGGCACCTTTGCTGTGGCAGCAAAAGCTGGACGTTTGTCTTTTTTGCTCCAAACAGCGCCGAAAGTGAAAAAAGGTGCTTTTGAGGCTCGAGTCGGCAGGAAAGCAGAGAGGGCCAAATTGTGTGGGGCATTTGAAGGGGTTCCAGGAGGCAGTGAGGACCAGCATCACTTTTCCCCGCTGGCACCTTTGCTGTGGCAGCAAAAGCTGGACGTTTGTCTTTTTTGCTCCTAACAGCGCCGAAAGTGAAAAAAGGTGCTTTTGAGGATTGAGTCGGCAAGAAAGCAGAGAGGGCCAAATTGTGTGTGGCATTTGAAGGGGTTCCAGGAGGCAGTGAGGACCAGCATCACTTTTCCTCGCTGGCGCCTTTGCTGTGGCAGCAAAAGCTGGACGTTTGTCTTTTTTGCTCCAAACAGCGCCGAAAGTGAAAAATGTTCTTTTGAAGCTAGAGTGGGCAGGAAAGCAGAGAGGGCCAAATTGTGTGGGGCATTTGAAGGGGTTCCAGGAGGCAGTGAGGACCAGCATCACTTTTCCCCGCTGGCACCTTTGCTGTGGCAGCAAAAGCTGGACGTTTGTCTTTTTTGCTCCAAACAGCGCCGAAAGTGAAAAAAGGTGCTTTTGAGGATAGAGTCGGCAAGAAAGCAGAGAGGGCCAAATTGTGTGTGGCATTTGAAGGGGTTCCAGGAGGCAGTGAGGACCAGCATGACTTTTCCCCGCTGGCGCCTTTGCTGTGGCAGCAAAAGCTGGACGTTTGTCTTTTTTGCTCCAAACAGCGCCGAAAGTGAAAAATGTTCTTTTGAGGCTCGAGTCGGCAGGAAAGCAGAGAGGGCCAAATTGTGTGGGGCATTTGAAGGGGTTCCAGGAGGCAGTGAGGACCAGCATCACTTTTCCCCGCTGGCACCTTTGCTGTGGCAGCAAAAGATGGACGTTTGTCTTTTTTGCTCCAAACAGCGCCGAAAGTGAAAATAGGTGCTTTTGAGGCTAGATTGCGCAAGAAAGCAGAGAGGGCCAAATTGTGTGGGGCATTTGAAGGGGTTCCAGGAGGCAGTGAGGACCAGCATCACTTTTCCCCGCTGGCACCTTTGCTGTGGCAGCAAAAGCTGGACGTTTGTCTTTTTTGCTCCAAACAGCGCCGAAAGTGAAAAAAGGTGCTTTTGAGGCTAGAGTCGGCAGGAAAGCAGAGAGGGCCAAATTGTGTGGGGCATTTGAAGGGGTTCCAGGAGGCAGTGAGGACCAGCATCACTTTTCCCCGCTGGCGCCTTTGCTGTGGCAGCAAAAGCTGGACGTTTGTCTTTTTTGCTCCAAACAGCGCCGAAAGTGAAAAAAGGTGCTTTTGAGGCTAGAGTGCGCAGGAAAGCAGAGAGGGCCAAATTGTGTGGGGCATTTGAAGGGGTTCCAGGAGGCAGTGAGGACCAGCATCACTTTTCCCCGCTGGCACCTTTGCTGTGGCAGCAAAAGCTGGACGTTTGTCTTTTTTGCTCCAAACAGCGTTAAAAGTGAAAAAAGGTGCTTTTGAGGCTAGAGTGCGCAGGAAAGCAGAGAGGGCCAAATTGTGTGGGGCATTTGAAGGTGTTCCAGGAGGCAGTGAGGACCAGCATCACTTTTCCCCGCTGGCACCTTTGCTGTGGCAGCAAAAGCTGGACGTTTGTCTTTTTTGCTCCAAACAGCGCCGAAAGTGAAAAATGTGCTTTTGAGGATAGAGTCGGCAGGAAAGCAGAGAGGGCTAAATTGTGTGGGGCATTTGAAGGGGTTCCAGGAGGCAGTGAGGACCAGCATCACTTTTCCCCGCTGGCACCTTTGCTGTGGCAGCAAAAGCTGGACGTTTGTCTTTTTTGCTCCAAACAGCGCCGAAAGTGAAAAATGTGCTTTTGAGGATAGAGTGCGCAGGAAAGCAGAGAGGGCCAAATTGTGTGGGGCATTTGAAGGGGTTCCAGGAGGCAGTGAGGACCAGCATGACTTTTCCCCGCTGGCACCTTTGCTGTGGCAGCAAAAGCTGGACGTTTGTCTTTTTTGCTCCAAACAGCGCCGAAAGTGATAAAAGGTGCTTTTGAGGATAGAGTGGGCAGGAAAGCAGAGAGGGCCAAATTGTGTGGGGCATTTGAAGGGGTTCCAGGAGGCAGTGAGGACCAGCATCACTTTTCCCCGCTGGCGCCTTTGCTGTGGCAGCAAAAGCTGGACGTTTGTCTTTTTTGCTCCAAACAGCGCCGAAAGTGAAAAAAGGTGCTTTTGAGGCTAGAGTGCGCAGGAAAGCAGAGAGGGCCAAATTGTGTGTGGCATTTGAAGGGGTTCCAGGAGGCAGTGAGGACCAGCATCACTTTTCCCCGCTGGCACCTTTGCTGTGGCAGCAAAAGCTGGACGTTTGTCTTTTTTGCTCCAAACAGCGCCGAAACTGAAAATAGGTGCTTTTGAGGCTAGAGTGGGCAGGAAAGCAGAGAGGGCCAAATTGTGTGGGGCATTTGAAGGGGTTCCAGGAGGCAGTGAGGACCAGCATCACTTTTCCCCGCTGGCACCTTTGCTGTGGCAGCAAAAGCTGGACGTTTGTCTTTTTTGCTCCAAACAGCGCCGAAACTGAAAATAGGTGCTTTTGAGGCTAGAGTCGGCAGGAAAGCAGAGAGGGCCAAATTGTGTGGGGCATTTGAAGGGGTTCCAGGAGGCAGTGAGGACCAGCATCACTTTTCCCCGCTGGCACCTTTGCTGTGGCAGCAAAAGCTGGACGTTTGTCTTTTTTGCTCCAAACAGCGCCGAAAGTGAAAAATGTGCTTTTGAGGATAGAGTGCGCAGGAAAGCAGAGAGGGCCAAATTGTGTGGGGCATTTGAAGGGGTTCCAGGAGGCAGTGAGGACCAGCATGACTTTTCCCCGCTGGCACCTTTGCTGTGGCAGCAAAAGCTGGACGTTTGTCTTTTTTGCTCCAAACAGCGCCGAAAGTGAAAAATGTGCTTTTGAGGATAGAGTGCGCAGGAAAGCAGAGAGGGCCAAATTGTGTGGGGCATTTGAAGGGGTTCCAGGAGGCAGTGAGGACCAGCATCACTTTTCCCCGCTGGCACCTTTGCTGTGGCAGCAAAAGCTGGACGTTTGTCTTTTTTGCTCCAAACAGCGCCGAAAGTGATAAAAGGTGCTTTTGAGGATAGAGTGGGCAGGAAAGCAGAGAGGGCCAAATTGTGTGGGGCATTTGAAGGGGTTCCAGGAGGCAGTGAGGACCAGCATCACTTTTCCCCGCTGGCGCCTTTGCTGTGGCAGCAAAAGCTGGACGTTTGTCTTTGTTGCTCCAAACAGCGCCGAAATTGAAAAAAGGTGCTTTTGAGGCTAGAGTGCGCAGGAAAGCAGAGAGGGCCAAATTGTGTGGGGCATTTGAAGGGGTTCCAGGAGGCAGTGAGGACCAGCATCACTTTTCCCCGCTGGCACCTTTGCTGTGGCAGCAAAAGCTGGACGTTTGTCTTTTTTGCTCCAAACAGCGCCGAAAGTGAAGAAAGGTGCTTTTGAGGCTCGAGTCGGCAGGAAAGCAGAGAGGGCCAAATTGTGTGGGGCATTTGAAGGGGTTCCAGGAGGCAGTGAGGACCAGCATCACTTTTCCCCGCTGGCACCTTTGCTGTGGCAGCAAAAGCTGGACGTTTGTCTTTTTTGCTCCTAACAGCGCCGAAAGTGAAAAAAGGTGCTTTTGAGGCTAGAGTGCGCAGGAAAGCAGAGAGGGCCAAATTGTGTGTGGCATTTGAAGGGGTTCCAGGAGGCAGTGAGGACCAGCATCACTTTTCCCCGCTGGCACCTTTGCTGTGGCAGCAAAAGCTGGACGTTTGTCTTTTTTGCTCCAAACAGCGCCGAAAGTGAAAAATGTTCTTTTGATGATAGAGTGGGCAGGAAAGCAGAGAGGGCCAAATTGTGTGGGGCATTTGAAGGGGTTCCAGGAGGCAGTGAGGACCAGCATCACTTTTCCCCGCTGGCACCTTTGCTGTGGCAGCAAAAGCTGGACGTTTGTCTTTTTTGCTCCAAACAGCGCCGAAAGTGAAAAAAGGTGCTTTTGAGGATAGAGTGGGCAGGAAAGCAGAGAGGGCCAAATTGTGTGGGGCATTTGAAGGGGTTCCAGGAGGCAGTGAGGACCAGCATGACTTTTCCCCGCTGGCGCCTTTGCTGTGGCAGCAAAAGCTGGACGTTTGTCTTTTTTGCTCCAAACAGCGCCGAAAGTGAAAAAAGGTGCTTTTGAGGCTAGAGTGCGCAGGAAAGCATAGAGGGCCAAATTGTGTGGGGCATTTGAAGGTGTTCCAGGAGGCAGTGAGGACCAGCATCACTTTTCCCCGCTGGCACCTTTGCTGTGGCAGCAAAAGCTGGACGTTTGTCTTTTTTGCTCCAAACAGCGCCGAAAGTGAAGAAAGGTGCTTTTGAGGCTCGAGTCGGCAGGAAAGCAGAGAGGGCCAAATTGTGTGGGGCATTTGAAGGGGTTCCAGGAGGCAGTGAGGACCAGCATCACTTTTCCCCGCTGGCACCTTTGCTGTGGCAGCAAAAGCTGGACGTTTGTCTTTTTTGCTCCTAACAGCGCCGAAAGTGAAAAAAGGTGCTTTTGAGGCTAGAGTGCGCAGGAAAGCAGAGAGGGCCAAATTGTGTGTGGCATTTGAAGGGGTTCCAGGAGGCAGTGAGGACCAGCATCACTTTTCCCCGCTGGCACCTTTGCTGTGGCAGCAAAAGCTGGACGTTTGTCTTTTTTGCTCCAAACAGCGCCGAAAGTGAAAAATGTTCTTTTGATGATAGAGTGGGCAGGAAAGCAGAGAGGGCCAAATTGTGTGGGGCATTTGAAGGGGTTCCAGGAGGCAGTGAGGACCAGCATCACTTTTCCCCGCTGGCACCTTTGCTGTGGCAGCAAAAGCTGGACGTTTGTCTTTTTTGCTCCAAACAGCGCCGAAAGTGAAAAAAGGTGCTTTTGAGGATAGAGTGGGCAGGAAAGCAGAGAGGGCCAAATTGTGTGGGGCATTTGAAGGGGTTCCAGGAGGCAGTGAGGACCAGCATGACTTTTCCCCGCTGGCGCCTTTGCTGTGGCAGCAAAAGCTGGACGTTTGTCTTTTTTGCTCCAAACAGCGCCGAAAGTGAAAAAAGGTGCTTTTGAGGCTAGAGTGCGCAGGAAAGCAGAGAGGGCCAAATTGTGTGGGGCATTTGAAGGGGTTCCAGGAGGCAGTGAGGACCAGCATAACTTTTCCCCGCTGGCACCTTTGCTGTGGCAGCAAAAGCTGGACGTTTGTCTTTTTTGCTCCAAACAGCGCCGAAACTGAAAATAGGTGCTTTTGAGGCTAGAGTCGGCAGGAAAGCAGGAAAGCAGAGAGGGCCAAATTGTGTGTGGCATTTGAAGGGGTTCCAGGAGGCAGTGAGGACCAGCATGACTTTTCCCCGCTGGCCCCTTTGCTGTGGCAGCAAAAGCTGGACGTTTGTCTTTTTTGCTCCAAACAGCGCCGAAAGTGAAAAATGTGCTTTTGAGGATAGAGTGCGCAGGAAAGCAGAGAGGGCCAAATTGTGTGGGGCATTTGAAGGGGTTCCAGGAGGCAGTGAGGACCAGCATCACTTTTCCCCGCTGGCACCTTTGCTGTGGCAGCAAAAGCTGGACGTTTGTCTTTTTTGCTCCAAACAGCGCCGAAACTGAAAATAGGTGCTTTTGAGGCTAGAGTCGGCAGGAAAGTAGAGAGGGCCAAATTGTATGGGGCATATGAAGGGGTTCCAGGAGGCAGTGAGGACCAGCATCACTTTTCCCCGCTGGCACCTTTGCTGTGGCAGCAAAAGCTGGACGTTTGTCTTTTTTGCTCCAAACAGCGCCGAAAGTGAAAATAGGTGCTTTTGAGGCTAGATTGCGCAGGAAAGTAGAGAGGGCCAAATTGTGTGGGGCATTTGAAGGGGTTCCAGGAGGCAGTGAGGACCAGCATGACTTTTCCCCGCTGGCGCCTTTGCTGTGGCAGCAAAAGCTGGACGTTTGTCTTCTTTGCTCCAAACAGCGCCGAAAGTGAAAAAAGGTGCTTTTGAGGCTAGAGTGCGCAGGAAAGCAGAGAGGGCCAAATTGTGTGGGGCATTTGAAGGGGTTCCAGGAGGCAGTGAGGACCAGCATCACTTTTCCCCGCTGGCACCTTTGCTGTGGCAGCAAAAGCTGGACGTTTGTCTTTTTTGCTCCAAATAGCGTTAAAAGTGAAAAAAGGTGCTTTTGAGGCTAGAGTGCGCAGGAAAGCAGAGAGGGCCAAATTGTGTGGGGCATTTGAAGGTGTTCCAGGAGGCAGTGAGGACCAGCATAACTTTTCCCCGCTGGCACCTTTGCTGTGGCAGCAAAAGCTGGACGTTTGTCTTTTTTGCTCCAAACAGCGCCGAAAGTGAAAAATGTGCTTTTGAGGATAGAGTCGGCAGGAAAGCAGAGAGGGCCAAATTGTGTGGGGCATTTGAAGGGGTTCCAGGAGGCAGTGAGGACCAGCATCACTTTTCCCCGCTGGCGCCTTTGCTGTGGCAGCAAAAGCTGGACGTTTGTCTTTTTTGCTCCAAACAGCGCCGAAAGTGAAAAAAGGTGCTTTTGAGGATAGAGTGGGCAGGAAAGCAGAGAGGGCCAAATTGTGTGGGGCATTTGAAGGGGTTCCAGGAGGCAGTGAGGACCAGCATCACTTTTCCCCGCTGGCGCCTTTGCTGTGGCAGCAAAAGCTGGACGTTTGTCTTTTTTGCTCCAAACAGCGCCGAAAGTGAAAAAAGGTGCTTTTGAGGCTAGAGTGCGCAGGAAAGCAGAGAGGGCCAAATTGTGTGGGGCATTTGAAGGGGTTCCAGGAGGCAGTGAGGACCAGCATGACTTTTCCCCGCTGGCGCCTTTGCTGTGGCAGCAAAAGCTGGACGTTTGTCTTTTTTGCTCCAAACAGCGCCGAAAGTGAAAAAAGGTGCTTTTGAGGCTAGAGTGGGCAGGAAAGCAGAGAGGGCCAAATTGTGTGGGGCATTTGAAGGGGTTCCAGGAGGCAGTGAGGACCAGCATCACTTTTCCCCGCTGGCACCTTTGCTGTGGCAGCAAAAGCTGGACGTTTGTCTTTTTTGCTCCAAACAGCGCCGAAACTGAAAATAGGTGCTTTTGAGGCTAGAGTCGGCAGGAAAGCAGAGAGGGCCAAATTGTGTGGGGCATTTGAAGGGGTTCCAGGAGGCAGTGAGGACCAGCATCACTTTTCCCCGCTGGTACCTTTGCTGTGGCAGCAAAAGCTGGACGTTTGTCTTTTTTGCTCCAAACAGCGCCGAAAGTGAAAAATGTGCTTTTGAGGATAGAGTGCGCAGGAAAGCAGAGAGGGCCAAATTGTGTGGGGCATTTGAAGGGGTTCCAGGAGGCACTGAGGACCAGCATCACTTTTCCCCGCTGGCACCTTTGCTGTGGCAGCAAAAGCTGGACGTTTGTCTTTTTTGCTCCAAACAGCGCCGAAAGTGAAAAAAGGTGCTTTTGAGGATAGAGTGGGCAGGAAAGCAGAGAGGGCCAAATTGTGTGGGGCATTTGAAGGGGTTCCAGGAGGCAGTGAGGACCAGCATGACTTTTCCCCGCTGGCGCCTTTGCTGTGGCAGCAAAAGCTGGACGTTTGTCTTTTTTGCTCCAAACAGCGCCGAAAGTGAAAAAAGGTGCTTTTGAGGCTAGAGTGCGCAGGAAAGCAGAGAGGGCCAAATTGTGTGGGGCATTTGAAGGGGTTCCAGGAGGCAGTGAGGACCAGCATCACTTTTCCCCGCTGGCACCTTTGCTGTGGCAGCAAAAGATGGACGTTTGTCTTTTTTGCTCCAAACAGCGGCGAAAGTGAAAAAAGGTGCTTTTGAGGCTAGAGTGCGCAGGAAAGCAGAGAGGGCCAAATTGTGTGGGGCATTTGAAGGGGTTCCAGGAGGCAGTGAGGACCAGCATCACTTTTCCCCGCTGGCACCTTTGCTGTGGCAGCAAAAGCTGGACGTTTGTCTTTTTTGCTCCAAACAGCGCCGAAAGTGAAAAATGTGCTTTTGAGGATAGAGTCGGCAGGAAAGCAGAGAGGGCCAAATTGTGTGGGGCATTTGAAGGGGTTCCAGGAGGCAGTGAGGACCAGCATCACTTTTCCCCGCTGGCACCTTTGCTGTGGCAGCAAAAGCTGGACGTTTGTCTTTTTTGCTCCAAACAGCGCCGAAAGTGAAAAAAGGTGCTTTTGAGGCTAGATTGCGCAGGAAAGCAGAGAGGGCCAAATTGTGTGGGGCATTTGAAGGGGTTCCAGGAGGCAGTGAGGACCAGCATCACTTTTCCCCGCTGGCACCTTTGCTGTGGCAGCAAAAGCTGGACGTTTGTCTTTTTTGCTCCAAACAGCGTCGAAAGTGAAAAATGTGCTTTTGAGGATAGAGTGGGCAGGAAAGCAGAGAGGGCCAAATTGTGTGGGGCATTTGAAGGGGTTCCAGGAGGCAGTGAGGACCAGCATCACTTTTCCCCGCTGGCACCTTTGCTGTGGCAGCAAAAGCTGGACGTTTGTCTTTTTTGCTCCAAACAGCGCCGAAAGTGAAAAATGTGCTTTTGAGGATAGAGTGCGCAGGAAAGCAGAGAGGGCCAAATTGTGTGGGGCATTTGAAGGGGTTCCAGGAGGCAGTGAGGACCAGCATCACTTTTCCCCGCTGGCACCTTTGCTGTGGCAGCAAAAGCTGGACGTTTGTCTTTTTTGCTCCAAACAGCGCCGAAAGTGAAAAATGTGCTTTTGAGGATAGAGTGCGCAGGAAAGCAGAGAGGGCCAAATTGTGTGGGGCATTTGAAGGGGTTCCAGGAGGCAGTGAGGACCAGCATCACTTTTCCCCGCTGGCACCTTTGCTGTGGCAGCAAAAGCTGGACGTTTGTCTTTTTTGCTCCAAACAGCGCCGAAAGTGAAAAATGTGCTTTTGAGGCTAGAGTGCGCAGGAAAGCAGAGAGGGCCAAATTGTGTGGGGCATTTGAAGGGGTTCCAGGAGGCAGTGAGGACCAGCATCACTTTTCCCCGCTGGCACCTTTGCTGTGGCAGCAAAAGCTGGACGTTTGTCTTTTTTGCTCCAAACAGCGCCGAAAGTGAAAAAAGGTGCTTTTGAGGCTAGAGTGCGCAGGAAAGCAGAGAGGGCCAAATTGTGTGGGGCATTTGAAGGGGTTCCAGGAGGCAGTGAGGACCAGCATCACTTTTCCCCGCTGGCACCTTTGCTGTGGCAGCAAAAGCTGGACGTTTGTCTTTTTTGCTCCAAACAGCGCCGAAACTGAAAATAGGTGCTTTTGAGGCTAGAGTCGGCAGGAAAGCAGAGAGGGCCAAATTGTGTGGGGCATTTGAAGGGGTTCCAGGAGGCAGTGAGGACCAGCATCACTTTTCCCCGCTGGCACCTTTGCTGTGGCAGCAAAAGCTGGACGTTTGTCTTTTTTGCTCCAAACAGCGTCGAAAGTGAAAAATGTGCTTTTGAGGATAGAGTGGGCAGGAAAGCAGAGAGGGCCAAATTGTGTGGGGCATTTGAAGGGGTTCCAGGAGGCAGTGAGGACCAGCATCACTTTTCCCCGCTGGCACCTTTGCTGTGGCAGCAAAAGCTGGACGTTTGTCTTTTTTGCTCCAAACAGCGCCGAAACTGAAAATAGGTGCTTTTGAGGCTAGAGTCGGCAGGAAAGCAGAGAGGGCCAAATTGTGTGGGGCATTTGAAGGGGTTCCAGGAGGCAGTGAGGACCAGCATCACTTTTCCCCGCTGGCACCTTTGCTGTGGCAGCAAAAGCTGGACGTTTGTCTTTTTTGCTCCAAACAGCGCCGAAAGTGAAAAATGTGCTTTTGAGGATATAGTGCGCAGGAAAGCAGAGAGGGCCAAATTGTGTGGGGCATTTGAAGGGGTTCCAGGAGGCAGTGAGGACCAGCATCACTTTTCCCCGCTGGCACCTTTGCTGTGGCAGCAAAAGCTGGACGTTTGTCTTTTTTGCTCCAAAGAGCGGCGAAATTAAAAAAAGGTGCTTTTGAGGATAGAGTCGGCAGGAAAGCAGAGAGGGCCAAATTGTGTGGGGCATTTGAAGGGGTTCCAGGAGGCAGTGAGGACCAGCATCACTTTTCCCCGCTGGCACCTTTGCTGTGGCAGCAAAAGCTGGACGTTTGTCTTTTTTGCTCCAAACAGCGGCGAAAGTGAAAAAAGGTGCTTTTGAGGCTAGAGTCGGCAGGAAAGCAGAGAGGGCCAAATTGTGTGGGGCATTTGAAGGGGTTCCAGGAGGCAGTGAGGACCAGCATAACTTTTCCCCGCTGGCACCTTTGCTGTGGCAGCAAAAGCTGGACGTTTGTCTTTTTTGCTCCAAACAGCGCCGAAAGTGAAAAATGTGCTTTTGAGGCTAGAGTGCGCAGGAAAGCAGAGAGGGCCAAATTGTGTGGGGCATTTGAAGGGGTTCCAGGAGGCAGTGAGGACCAGCATCACTTTTCCCCGCTGGCACCTTTGCTGTGGCAGCAAAAGCTGGACGTTTGTCTTTTTTGCTCCAAACAGCGCCGAAAGTGAAAAAAGGTGCTTTTGAGGATAGAGTGGGCAGGAAAGCAGAGAGGGCCAAATTGTGTGGGGCATTTGAAGGGGTTCCAGGAGGCAGTGAGGACCAGCATCACTTTTCCCCGCTGGCACCTTTGCTGTGGCAGCAAAAGCTGGACGTTTGTCTTTTTAGCTCCAAACAGCGCCGAAAGTGAAAATTGTGCTTTTGAGGATAGAGTGCGCAGGAAAGCAGAGAGGGCCAAATTGTGTGGGGCATTTGAAGGGGTTCCAGGAGGCAGTGAGGACCAGCATCACTTTTCCCCGCTGGCACCTTTGCTGTGGCAGCAAAAGATGGACGTTTGTCTTTTTTGCTCCAAACAGCGCCGAAAGTGAAAAAAGGTGCTTTTGAGGCTAGAGTGCGCAGGAAAGCAGAGAGGGCCAAATTGTGTGGGGCATTTGAAGGGGTTCCAGGAGGCAGTGAGGACCAGCATCACTTTTCCCCGCTGGCACCTTTGCTGTGGCAGCAAAAGCTGGACGTTTGTCTTTTTTGCTCCAAACAGCGCCGAAAGTGAAAATAGGTGCTTTTGAGGCTAGATTGCGCAGGAAAGCAGAGAGGGCCAAATTGTATGGGGCATTTGAAGGGGTTCCAGGAGGCAGTGAGGACCAGCATGACTTTTCCCCGCTGGCGCCTTTGCTGTGGCAGCAAAAGCTGGACGTTTGTCTTTTTTGCTCCAAACAGCGCCGAAAGTGAAAAAAGGTGCTTTTGAGGCTAGAGTGCGCAGGAAAGCAGAGAGGGCCAAATTGTGTGGGGCATTTGAAGGGGTTCCAGGAGGCAGTGAGGACCAGCATCACTTTTCCCCGCTGGCACCTTTGCTGTGGCAGCAAAAGCTGGACGTTTGTCTTTTTTGCTCCAAACAGCGCCGAAACTGAAAATAGGTGCTTTTGAGGCTAGAGTCGGCAGGAAAGCAGGAAGGCAGAGAGGGCCAAATTGTGTGTGGCATTTGAAGGGGTTCCAGGAGGCAGGGAGGACCAGCATGACTTTTCCCCGCTGGCCCCTTTGCTGTGGCAGCAAAAGCTGGACGTTTGTCTTTTTTGCTCCAAACAGCGCCGAAAGTGAAAAATGTGCTTTTGAGGCTAGAGTGCGCAGGAAAGCAGAGAGGGCCAAATTGTGTGGGGCATTTGAAGGGGTTCCAGGAGGCAGTGAGGACCAGCATCACTTTTCCCCGCTGGCACCTTTGCTGTGGCAGCAAAAGCTGGACGTTTGTCTTTTTTGCTCCAAACAGCGCCGAAAGTGAAAAATGTGCTTTTGAGGCTAGATTGCGCAGGAAAGCAGAGAGGGCCAAATTGTGTGGGGCATTTGAAGGGGTTCCAGGAGGCAGTGAGGACCAGCATCACTTTTCCCCGCTGGCACCTTTGCTGTGGCAGCAAAAGATGGACGTTTGTCTTTTTTGCTCCAAACAGCGCCGAAAGTGAAAAAAGGTGCTTTTGAGGCTAGAGTGCGCAGGAAAGCAGAGAGGGCCAAATTGTGTGGGGCATTTGAAGGGGTTCCAGGAGGCAGTGAGGACCAGCATAACTTTTCCCCGCTGGCACCTTTGCTGTGGCAGCAAAAGCTGGACGTTTGTCTTTTTTGCTCCAAACAGCGCCGAAAGTGAAAAATGTGCTTTTGAGGCTAGAGTGCGCAGGAAAGCAGAGAGGGCCAAATTGTGTGGGGCATTTGAAGGGGTTCCAGGAGGCAGTGAGGACCAGCATCACTTTTCCCCGCTGGCACCTTTGCTGTGGCAGCAAAAGCTGGACGTTTGTCTTTTTTGCTCCAAACAGCGCCGAAAGTGAAAAAAGGTGCTTTTGAGGATAGAGTGGGCAGGAAAGCAGAGAGGGCCAAATTGTGTGGGGCATTTGAAGGGGTTCCAGGAGGCAGTGAGGACCAGCATCACTTTTCCCCGCTGGCACCTTTGCTGTGGCAGCAAAAGCTGGACGTTTGTCTTTTTAGCTCCAAACAGCGCCGAAAGTGAAAATTGTGCTTTTGAGGATAGAGTGCGCAGGAAAGCAGAGAGGGCCAAATTGTGTGGGGCATTTGAAGGGGTTCCAGGAGGCAGTGAGGACCAGCATCACTTTTCCCCGCTGGCACCTTTGCTGTGGCAGCAAAAGATGGACGTTTGTCTTTTTTGCTCCAAACAGCGCCGAAAGTGAAAAAAGGTGCTTTTGAGGCTAGAGTGCGCAGGAAAGCAGAGAGGGCCAAATTGTGTGGGGCATTTGAAGGGGTTCCAGGAGGCAGTGAGGACCAGCATCACTTTTCCCCGCTGGCACCTTTGCTGTGGCAGCAAAAGCTGGACGTTTGTCTTTTTTGCTCCAAACAGCGCCGAAAGTGAAAATAGGTGCTTTTGAGGCTAGATTGCGCAGGAAAGCAGAGAGGGCCAAATTGTATGGGGCATTTGAAGGGGTTCCAGGAGGCAGTGAGGACCAGCATGACTTTTCCCCGCTGGCGCCTTTGCTGTGGCAGCAAAAGCTGGACGTTTGTCTTTTTTGCTCCAAACAGCGCCGAAAGTGAAAAAAGGTGCTTTTGAGGCTAGAGTGCGCAGGAAAGCAGAGAGGGCCAAATTGTGTGGGGCATTTGAAGGGGTTCCAGGAGGCAGTGAGGACCAGCATCACTTTTCCCCGCTGGCACCTTTGCTGTGGCAGCAAAAGCTGGACGTTTGTCTTTTTTGCTCCAAACAGCGCCGAAACTGAAAATAGGTGCTTTTGAGGCTAGAGTCGGCAGGAAAGCAGGAAGGCAGAGAGGGCCAAATTGTGTGTGGCATTTGAAGGGGTTCCAGGAGGCAGGGAGGACCAGCATGACTTTTCCCCGCTGGCCCCTTTGCTGTGGCAGCAAAAGCTGGACGTTTGTCTTTTTTGCTCCAAACAGCGCCGAAAGTGAAAAATGTGCTTTTGAGGCTAGAGTGCGCAGGAAAGCAGAGAGGGCCAAATTGTGTGGGGCATTTGAAGGGGTTCCAGGAGGCAGTGAGGACCAGCATCACTTTTCCCCGCTGGCACCTTTGCTGTGGCAGCAAAAGCTGGACGTTTGTCTTTTTTGCTCCAAACAGCGCCGAAAGTGAAAAATGTGCTTTTGAGGCTAGATTGCGCAGGAAAGCAGAGAGGGCCAAATTGTGTGGGGCATTTGAAGGGGTTCCAGGAGGCAGTGAGGACCAGCATCACTTTTCCCCGCTGGCACCTTTGCTGTGGCAGCAAAAGATGGACGTTTGTCTTTTTTGCTCCAAACAGCGCCGAAAGTGAAAAAAGGTGCTTTTGAGGCTAGAGTGCGCAGGAAAGCAGAGAGGGCCAAATTGTGTGGGGCATTTGAAGGGGTTCCAGGAGGCAGTGAGGACCAGCATCACTTTTCCCCGCTGGCACCTTTGCTGTGGCAGCAAAAGCTGGACGTTTGTCTTTTTTGCTCCAAACAGCGCCGAAAGTGAAAATAGGTGCTTTTGAGGCTAGATTGCGCAGGAAAGCAGAGAGGGCCAAATTGTATGGGGCATTTGAAGGGGTTCCAGGAGGCAGTGAGGACCAGCATCACTTTTCCCCGCTGGCACCTTTGCTGTGGCAGCAAAAGATGGACGTTTGTCTTTTTTGCTCCAAACAGCGCCGAAAGTGAAAAAAGGTGCTTTTGAGGCTAGAGTGGGCAGGAAAGCAGAGAGGGCCAAATTGTGTGGGGCATTTGAAGGGGTTCCAGGAGGCAGTGAGGACCAGCATCACTTTTCCCCGCTGGCACCTTTGCTGTGGCAGCAAAAGCTGGACGTTTGTCTTTTTTGCTCCAAACAGCGCCGAAAGTGAAAAATGTGCTTTTGAGGCTAGAGTGCGCAGGAAAGCAGAGAGGGCCAAATTGTGTGGGGCATTTGAAGGGGTTCCAGGAGGCAGTGAGGACCAGCATCACTTTTCCCCGCTGGCACCTTTGCTGTGGCAGCAAAAGCTGGACGTTTGTCTTTTTTGCTCCAAACAGCGCCGAAAGTGAAAAAAGGTGCTTTTGAGGATAGAGTGGGCAGGAAAGCAGAGAGGGCCAAATTGTGTGGGGCATTTGAAGGGGTTCCAGGAGGCAGTGAGGACCAGCATCACTTTTCCCCGCTGGCACCTTTGCTGTGGCAGCAAAAGCTGGACGTTTGTCTTTTTAGCTCCAAACAGCGCCGAAAGTGAAAATTGTGCTTTTGAGGATAGAGTGCGCAGGAAAGCAGAGAGGGCCAAATTGTGTGGGGCATTTGAAGGGGTTCCAGGAGGCAGTGAGGACCAGCATCACTTTTCCCCGCTGGCACCTTTGCTGTGGCAGCAAAAGATGGACGTTTGTCTTTTTTGCTCCAAACAGCGCCGAAAGTGAAAAAAGGTGCTTTTGAGGCTAGAGTGCGCAGGAAAGCAGAGAGGGCCAAATTGTGTGGGGCATTTGAAGGGGTTCCAGGAGGCAGTGAGGACCAGCATCACTTTTCCCCGCTGGCACCTTTGCTGTGGCAGCAAAAGCTGGACGTTTGTCTTTTTTGCTCCAAACAGCGCCGAAAGTGAAAATAGGTGCTTTTGAGGCTAGATTGCGCAGGAAAGCAGAGAGGGCCAAATTGTATGGGGCATTTGAAGGGGTTCCAGGAGGCAGTGAGGACCAGCATGACTTTTCCCCGCTGGCGCCTTTGCTGTGGCAGCAAAAGCTGGACGTTTGTCTTTTTTGCTCCAAACAGCGCCGAAAGTGAAAAAAGGTGCTTTTGAGGCTAGAGTGCGCAGGAAAGCAGAGAGGGCCAAATTGTGTGGGGCATTTGAAGGGGTTCCAGGAGGCAGTGAGGACCAGCATCACTTTTCCCCGCTGGCACCTTTGCTGTGGCAGCAAAAGATGGACGTTTGTCTTTTTTGCTCCAAACAGCGCCGAAAGTGAAAAAAGGTGCTTTTGAGGCTAGAGTGCGCAGGAAAGCAGAGAGGGCCAAATTGTGTGGGGCATTTGAAGGTGTTCCAGGAGGCAGTGAGGACCAGCATCACTTTTCCCCGCTGCACCTTTGCTGTGGCAGCAAAAGCTGGACGTTTGTCTTTTTTGCTCCAAACAGCGCCGAAAGTGAAAAATGTGCTTTTGAGGATAGAGTCGGCAGGAAAGCAGAGAGGGCCAAATTGTGTGGGGCATTTGAAGGGGTTCCAGGAGGCAGTGAGGACCAGCATCACTTTTCCCCGATGGCACCTTTGCTGTGGCAGCAAAAGCTGGACGTTTGTCTTTTTTGCTCCAAACAGCGCCGAAAGTGATAAAAGGTGCTTTTGAGGATAGAGTGGGCAGGAAAGCAGAGAGGGCCAAATTGTGTGGGGCATTTGAAGGGGTTCCAGGAGGCAGTGAGGACCAGCATGACTTTTCCCCGCTGGCGCCTTTGATGTGGCAGCAAAAGCTGGACGTTTGTCTTTTTTGCTCCAAACAGCGCCGAAAGTGAAAAAAGGTGCTTTTGAGGCTAGAGTGCGCAGGAAAGCAGAGAGGGCCAAATTGTGTGGGGCATTTGAAGGGGTTCCAGGAGGCAGTGAGGACCAGCATCACTTTTCCCCGCTGGCACCTTTGCTGTGGCAGCAAAAGCTGGACGTTTGTCTTTTTTGCTCCAAACAGCGCCGAAAGTGAAAAATGTGCTTTTGAGGCTAGAGTGCGCAGGAAAGCAGAGAGGGCCAAATTGTGTGGGGCATTTGAAGGGGTTCCAGGAGGCAGTGAGGACCAGCATCACTTTTCCCCGCTGGCACCTTTGCTGTGGCAGCAAAAGCTGGACGTTTGTCTTTTTTGCTCCAAACAGCGCCGAAAGTGAAAAATGTGCTTTTGAGGATAGAGTGCGCAGGAAAGCAGAGAGGGCCAAATTGTGTGGGGCATTTGAAGGGGTTCCAGGAGGCAGTGAGGACCAGCATCACTTTTCCCCGCTGGCACCTTTGCTGTGGCAGCAAAAGATGGACGTTTGTCTTTTTTGCTCCAAACAGCGCCGAAAGTGAAAAAAGGTGCTTTTGAGGCTAGAGTGGGCAGGAAAGCAGAGAGGGCCAAATTGTGTGGGGCATTTGAAGGGGTTCCAGGAGGCAGTGAGGACCAGCATCACTTTTCCCCGCTGGCGCCTTTGCTGTGGCAGCAAAAGCTGGACGTTTGTCTTTTTTGCTCCAAACAGCGCCGAAAGTGAAAAATGTGCTTTTGAGGCTAGAGTGGGCAGGAAAGCAGAGAGGGCCAAATTGTGTGGGGCATTTGAAGGGGTTCCAGGAGGCAGTGAGGACCAGCATCACTTTTCCCCGCTGGCACCTTTGCTGTGGCAGCAAAAGCTGGACGTTTGTCTTTTTTGCTCCAAACAGCGCCGAAACTGAAAATAGGTGCTTTTGAGGCTAGAGTCGGCAGGAAAGCAGAGAGGGCCAAATTGTGTGGGGCATTTGAAGGGGTTCCAGGAGGCAGTGAGGACCAGCATCACTTTTCCCCGCTGGCACCTTTGCTGTGGCAGCAAAAGCTGGACGTTTGTCTTTTTTGCTCCAAACAGCGCCGAAAGTGAAAAATGTGCTTTTGAGGATAGAGTGGGCAGGAAAGCAGAGAGGGCCAAATTGTGTGGGGCATTTGAAGGGGTTCCAGGAGGCAGTGAGGACCAGCATCACTTTTCCCCGCTGGCACCTTTGCTGTGGCAGCAAAAGCTGGACGTTTGTCTTTTTTGCTCCAAACAGCGCCGAAAGTGAAAAATGTGCTTTTGAGGATAGAGTGCGCAGGAAAGCAGAGAGGGCCAAATTGTGTGGGGCATTTGAAGGGGTTCCAGGAGGCAGTGAGGACCAGCATGACTTTTCCCCGCTGGCGCCTTTGCTGTGGCAGCAAAAGCTGGACGTTTGTCTTTTTTGCTCCAAACAGCGCCGAAAGTGAAAAAAGGTGCTTTTGAGGCTAGAGTGCGCAGGAAAGCAGAGAGGGCCAAATTGTGTGGGGCATTTGAAGGGGTTCCAGGAGGCAGTGAGGACCAGCATCACTTTTCCCCGCTGGCACCTTTGCTGTGGCAGCAAAAGCTGGACGTTTGTCTTTTTTGCTCCAAACAGCGCCGAAACTGAAAATAGGTGCTTTTGAGGCTAGAGTCGGCAGGAAAGCAGAGAGGGCCAAATTGTGTGGGGCATTTGAAGGGGTTCCAGGAGGCAGTGAGGACCAGCATGACTTTTCCCCGCTGGCCCCTTTGCTGTGGCAGCAAAAGCTGGACGTTTGTCTTTTTTGCTCCAAACAGCGCCGAAAGTGAAAAATGTGCTTTTGAGGATAGAGTGCGCAGGAAAGCAGAGAGGGCCAAATTGTGTGGGGCATTTGAAGGGGTTCCAGGAGGCAGTGAGGACCAGCATCACTTTTCCCCGCTGGCACCTTTGCTGTGGCAGCAAAAGCTGGACGTTTGTCTTTTTTGCTCCAAACAGCGCCGAAAGTGAAAAATGTGCTTTTGAGGATAGAGTGCGCAGGAAAGCAGAGAGGGCCAAATTGTGTGGGGCATTTGAAGGGGTTCCAGGAGGCAGTGAGGACCAGCATCACTTTTCCCCGCTGGCACCTTTGCTGTGGCAGCAAAAGCTGGACGTTTGTCTTTTTTGCTCCAAACAGCGCCGAAAGTGAAAAAAGGTGCTTTTGAGGCTAGAGTGCGCAGGAAAGCAGAGAGGGCCAAATTGTGTGGGGCATTTGAAGGGGTTCCAGGAGGCAGTGAGGACCAGCATCACTTTTCCCCGCTGGCACCTTTGCTGTGGCAGCAAAAGCTGGATGTTTGTCTTTTTAGCTCCAAACAGCGCCGAAAGTGAAAATTGTGCTTTTGAGGATAGATTGCGCAGGAAAGCAGAGAGGGCCAAATTGTGTGGGGCATTTGAAGGGGTTCCAGGAGGCAGTGAGGACCAGCATCACTTTTCCCCGCTGGCACCTTTGCTGTGGCAGCAAAAGATGGACGTTTGTCTTTTTTGCTCCAAACAGCGCCGAAAGTGAAAAAAGGTGCTTTTGAGGCTAGAGTGCGCAGGAAAGCAGAGAGGGCCAAATTGTGTGGGGCATTTGAAGGGGTTCCAGGAGGCAGTGAGGACCAGCATCACTTTTCCCCGCTGGCACCTTTGCTGTGGCAGCAAAAGCTGGACGTTTGTCTTTTTTGCTCCAAACAGCGCCGAAAGTGAAAAATGTGCTTTTGAGGATAGAGTGCGCAGGAAAGCAGAGAGGGCCAAATTGTGTGGGGCATTTGAAGGGGTTCCAGGAGGCAGTGAGGACCAGCATCACTTTTCCCCGCTGGCACCTTTGCTGTGGCAGCAAAAGCTGGACGTTTGTCTTTTTTGCTCCAAACAGCGCCGAAAGTGAAAAAAGGTGCTTTTGAGGCTAGAGTGGGCAGGAAAGCAGAGAGGGCCAAATTGTGTGGGGCATTTGAAGGGGTTCCAGGAGGCAGTGAGGACCAGCATGACTTTTCCCCGCTGGCGCCTTTGCTGTGGCAGCAAAAGCTGGACGTTTGTCTTTTTTGCTCCAAACAGCGGCGAAAGTGAAAAAAGGTGCTTTTGAGGCTAGAGTGCGCAGGAAAGCAGAGAGGGCCAAATTGTGTGGGGCATTTGAAGGGGTTCCAGGAGGCAGTGAGGACCAGCATCACTTTTCCCCGCTGGCACCTTTGCTGTGGCAGCAAAAGCTGGACGTTTGTCTTTTTTGCTCCAAACAGCGCCGAAAGTGAAAAAAGGTGCTTTTGAGGCTAGAGTGCGCAGGAAAGCAGAGAGGGCCAAATTGTGTGGGGCATTTGAAGGGGTTCCAGGAGGCAGTGAGGACCAGCATCACTTTTCCCCGCTGGCACCTTTGCTGTGGCAGCAAAAGCTGGACGTTTGTCTTTTTTGCTCCAAACAGCGCCGAAAGTGAAAAATGTGCTTTTGAGGATAGAGTGCGCAGGAAAGCAGAGAGGGCCAAATTGTGTGGGGCATTTGAAGGGGTTCCAGGAGGCAGTGAGGACCAGCATCACTTTTCCCCGCTGGCACCTTTGCTGTGGCAGCAAAAGCTGGACGTTTGTCTTTTTTGCTCCAAACAGCGCCGAAAGTGAAAAATGTGCTTTTGAGGATATAGTGCGCAGGAAAGCAGAGAGGGCCAAATTGTGTGGGGCATTTGAAGGGGTTCCAGGAGGCAGTGAGGACCAGCATCACTTTTCCCCGCTGGCACCTTTGCTGTGGCAGCAAAAGCTGGACGTTTGTCTTTTTTGCTCCAAACAGCGCCGAAAGTGAAAAAAGGTGCTTTTGAGGCTAGAGTGGGCAGGAAAGCAGAGAGGGCCAAATTGTGTGGGGCATTTGAAGGGGTTCCAGGAGGCAGTGAGGACCAGCATCACTTTTCCCCGCTGGCGCCTTTGCTGTGGCAGCAAAAGCTGGACGTTTGTCTTTTTTGCTCCAAACAGCGCCGAAAGTGAAAAATGTGCTTTTGAGGATAGAGTCGGCAGGAAAGCAGAGAGGGCCAAATTGTGTGGGGCATTTGAAGGGGTTCCAGGAGGCAGTGAGGACCAGC
The DNA here is from genome assembly GCF_965231255.1 of Vanellus vanellus. Classification (NCBI taxonomy): domain Eukaryota; kingdom Metazoa; phylum Chordata; class Aves; order Charadriiformes; family Charadriidae; genus Vanellus; species Vanellus vanellus. The sequence goes on along the minus strand of NW_028127237.1, from coordinate 17,745 downwards.
ATCACTTTTCCCCGCTGGCACCTTTGCTGTGGCAGCAAAAGCTGGACGTTTGTCTTTTTTGCTCCAAACAGCGCCGAAACTGAAAATAGGTGCTTTTGAGGCTAGAGTCGGCAGGAAAGCAGAGAGGGCCAAATTGTGTGGGGCATTTGAAGGGGTTCCAAGAGGCAGTGAGGACCAGCATCACTTTTCCCCGCTGGCACCTTTGCTGTGGCAGCAAAAGCTGGACGTTTGTCTTTTTTGCTCCAAACAGCGCCGAAAGTGAAAAATGTGCTTTTGAGGATAGAGTGGGCAGGAAAGCAGAGAGGGCCAAATTGCGTGGGGCATTTGAAGGGGTTCCAGGAGGCAGTGAGGACCAGCATCACTTTTCCCCGCTGGCACCTTTGCTGTGGCAGCAAAAGCTGGACGTTTGTCTTTTTTGCTCCAAACAGCGCCGAAAGTGAAAAATGTGCTTTTGAGGATAGAGTGCGCAGGAAAGCAGAGAGGGCCAAATTGTGTGGGGCATTTGAAGGGGTTCCAGGAGGCAGTGAGGACCAGCATGACTTTTCCCCGCTGGCGCCTTTGCTGTGGCAGCAAAAGCTGGACGTTTGTCTTTTTTGCTCCAAACAGCGCCGAAAGTGAAAAAAGGTGCTTTTGAGGCTAGAGTGCGCAGGAAAGCAGAGAGGGCCAAATTGTGTGGGGCATTTGAAGGGGTTCCAGGAGGCAGTGAGGACCAGCATCACTTTTCCCCGCTGGCACCTTTGCTGTGGCAGCAAAAGCTGGACGTTTGTCTTTTTTGCTCCAAACAGCGCCGAAACTGAAAATAGGTGCTTTTGAGGCTAGAGTCGGCAGGAAAGCAGAGAGGGCCAAATTGTGTGGGGCATTTGAAGGGGTTCCAGGAGGCAGTGAGGACCAGCATGACTTTTCCCCGCTGGCCCCTTTGCTGTGGCAGCAAAAGCTGGACGTTTGTCTTTTTTGCTCCAAACAGCGCCGAAAGTGAAAAATGTGCTTTTGAGGCTAGAGTGCGCAGGAAAGCAGAGAGGGCCAAATTGTGTGGGGCATTTGAAGGGGTTCCAGGAGGCAGTGAGGACCAGCATCACTTTTCCCCGCTGGCACCTTTGCTGTGGCAGCAAAAGCTGGACGTTTGTCTTTTTTGCTCCAAACAGCGCCGAAAGTGAAAAATGTGCTTTTGAGGATAGAGTGCGCAGGAAAGCAGAGAGGGCCAAATTGTGTGGGGCATTTGAAGGGGTTCCAGGAGGCAGTGAGGACCAGCATCACTTTTCCCCGCTGGCACCTTTGCTGTGGCAGCAAAAGCTGGACGTTTGTCTTTTTTGCTCCAAACAGCGCCGAAAGTGAAAAAAGGTGCTTTTGAGGATAGAGTGGGCAGGAAAGCAGAGAGGGCCAAATTGTGTGGGGCATTTGAAGGGGTTCCAGGAGGCAGTGAGGACCAGCATCACTTTTCCCCGCTGGCACCTTTGCTGTGGCAGCAAAAGCTGGACGTTTGTCTTTTTAGCTCCAAACAGCGCCGAAAGTGAAAATTGTGCTTTTGAGGATAGATTGCGCAGGAAAGCAGAGAGGGCCAAATTGTGTGGGGCATTTGAAGGGGTTCCAGGAGGCAGTGAGGACCAGCATGACTTTTCCCCGCTGGCACCTTTGCTGTGGCAGCAAAAGCTGGACGTTTGTCTTTTTTGCTCCAAACAGCGCCGAAAGTGAAAAAAGGTGCTTTTGAGGCTAGAGTGCGCAGGAAAGCAGAGAGGGCCAAATTGTGTGGGGCATTTGAAGGGGTTCCAGGAGGCAGTGAGGACCAGCATCACTTTTCCCCGCTGGCACCTTTGCTGTGGCAGCAAAAGCTGGACGTTTGTCTTTTTTGCTCCAAACAGCGCCGAAAGTGAAAATAGGTGCTTTTGAGGCTAGATTGCGCAGGAAAGCAGAGAGGGCCAAATTGTATGGGGCATTTGAAGGGGTTCCAGGAGGCAGTGAGGACCAGCATCACTTTTCCCCGCTGGCACCTTTGCTGTGGCAGCAAAAGCTGGACGTTTGTCTTTTTTGCTCCAAACAGCGCCGAAAGTGAAAAAAGGTGCTTTTGAGGATAGAGTGGGCAGGAAAGCAGAGAGGGCCAAATTGTGTGGGGCATTTGAAGGGGTTCCAGGAGGCAGTGAGGACCAGCATGACTTTTCCCCGCTGGCGCCTTTGCTGTGGCAGCAAAAGCTGGACGTTTGTCTTTTTTGCTCCAAACAGCGCCGAAAGTGAAAAAAGGTGCTTTTGAGGCTAGAGTGCGCAGGAAAGCAGAGAGGGCCAAATTGTGTGGGGCATTTGAAGGGGTTCCAGGAGGCAGTGAGGACCAGCATCACTTTTCCCCGCTGGCACCTTTGCTGTGGCAGCAAAAGCTGGACGTTTGTCTTTTTTGCTCCAAACAGCGCCGAAACTGAAAATAGGTGCTTTTGAGGCTAGAGTCGGCAGGAAAGCAGGAAGGCAGAGAGGGCCAAATTGTGTGTGGCATTTGAAGGGGTTCCAGGAGGCAGGGAGGACCAGCATGACTTTTCCCCGCTGGCCCCTTTGCTGTGGCAGCAAAAGCTGGACGTTTGTCTTTTTTGCTCCAAACAGCGCCGAAAGTGAAAAATGTGCTTTTGAGGCTAGAGTGCGCAGGAAAGCAGAGAGGGCCAAATTGTGTGGGGCATTTGAAGGGGTTCCAGGAGGCAGTGAGGACCAGCATCACTTTTCCCCGCTGGCACCTTTGCTGTGGCAGCAAAAGCTGGACGTTTGTCTTTTTTGCTCCAAACAGCGCCGAAAGTGAAAAATGTGCTTTTGAGGCTAGAGTGCGCAGGAAAGCAGAGAGGGCCAAATTGTGTGGGGCATTTGAAGGGGTTCCAGGAGGCAGTGAGGACCAGCATCACTTTTCCCCGCTGGCACCTTTGCTGTGGCAGCAAAAGCTGGACGTTTGTCTTTTTTGCTCCAAACAGCGCCGAAAGTGAAAATAGGTGCTTTTGAGGCTAGATTGCGCAGGAAAGTAGAGAGGGCCAAATTGTATGGGGCATATGAAGGGGTTCCAGGAGGCAGTGAGGACCAGCATCACTTTTCCCCGCTGGCACCTTTGCTGTGGCAGCAAAAGCTGGACGTTTGTCTTTTTTGCTCCAAACAGCGCCGAAAGTGAAAATAGGTGCTTTTGAGGCTAGATTGCGCAGGAAAGCAGAGAGGGCCAAATTGTGTGGGGCATTTGAAGGGGTTCCAGGAGGCAGTGAGGACCAGCATCACTTTTCCCCGCTGGCACCTTTGCTGTGGCAGCAAAAGCTGGACGTTTGTCTTTTTTGCTCCAAACAGCGCCGAAAGTGAAAAAAGGTGCTTTTGAGGATAGAGTGGGCAGGAAAGCAGAGAGGGCCAAATTGTGTGGGGCATTTGAAGGGGTTCCAGGAGGCAGTGAGGACCAGCATGACTTTTCCCCGCTGGCGCCTTTGCTGTGGCAGCAAAAGCTGGACGTTTGTCTTTTTTGCTCCAAACAGCGCCGAAAGTGAAAATAGGTGCTTTTGAGGCTAGAGTGCGCAGGAAAGCAGAGAGGGCCAAATTGTGTGGGGCATTTGAAGGGGTTCCAGGAGGCAGTGAGGACCAGCATGACTTTTCCCCGCTGGCACCTTTGCTGTGGCAGCAAAAGCTGGACGTTTGTCTTTTTTGCTCCAAACAGCGTTAAAAGTGAAAAAAGGTGCTTTTGAGGCTAGAGTGCGCAGGAAAGCAGAGAGGGCCAAATTGTGTGGGGCATTTGAAGGTGTTCCAGGAGGCAGTGAGGACCAGCATCACTTTTCCCCGCTGGCACCTTTGCTGTGGCAGCAAAAGCTGGACGTTTGTCTTTTTTGCTCCAAACAGCGCCGAAAGTGAAAAATGTGCTTTTGAGGATAGAGTCGGCAGGAAAGCAGAGAGGGCCAAATTGTGTGGGGCATTTGAAGGGGTTCCAGGAGGCAGTGAGGACCAGCATCACTTTTCCCCGATGGCACCTTTGCTGTGGCAGCAAAAGCTGGACGTTTGTCTTTTTTGCTCCAAACAGCGCCGAAAGTGATAAAAGGTGCTTTTGAGGATAGAGTGGGCAGGAAAGCAGAGAGGGCCAAATTGTGTGGGGCATTTGAAGGGGTTCCAGGAGGCAGTGAGGACCAGCATGACTTTTCCCCGCTGGCGCCTTTGCTGTGGCAGCAAAAGCTGGACGTTTGTCTTTTTTGCTCCAAACAGCGCCGAAAGTGAAAAAAGGTGCTTTTGAGGCTAGAGTGCGCAGGAAAGCAGAGAGGGCCAAATTGTGTGGGGCATTTGAAGGGGTTCCAGGAGGCAGTGAGGACCAGCATCACTTTTCCCCGCTGGCACCTTTGCTGTGGCAGCAAAAGATGGACGTTTGTCTTTTTTGCTCCAAACAGCGCCGAAAGTGAAAAAAGGTGCTTTTGAGGCTAGAGTGCGCAGGAAAGCAGAGAGGGCCAAATTGTGAGGGGCATTTGAAGGGGTTCCAGGAGGCAGTGAGGACCAGCATCACTTTTCCCCGCTGGCACCTTTGCTGTGGCAGCAAAAGCTGGACGTTTGTCTTTTTTGCTCCAAACAGCGCCGAAACTGAAAATAGGTGCTTTTTAGGCTAGAGTCGGCAGGAAAGCAGAGAGGGCCAAATTGTGTGGGGCATTTGAAGGGGTTCCAGGAGGCAGTGAGGACCAGCATCACTTTTCCCCGCTGGCACCTTTGCTGTGGCAGCAAAAGCTGGACGTTTGTCTTTTTTGCTCCAAACAGCGCCGAAAGTGAATATAGGTGCTTTTGAGGCTAGATTGCGCAGGAAAGTAGAGAGGGCCAAATTGTATGGGGCATATGAAGGGGTTCCAGGAGGCAGTGAGGACCAGCATCACTTTTCCCCGCTGGCACCTTTGCTGTGGCAGCAAAAGCTGGACGTTTGTCTTTTTTGCTCCAAACAGCGCCGAAAGTGAAAATAGGTGCTTTTGAGGCTAGATTGCGCAGGAAAGTAGAGAGGGCCAAATTGTATGGGGCATTTGAAGGGGTTCCAGGAGGCAGTGAGGACCAGCATCACTTTTCCCCGCTGGCACCTTTGCTGTGGCAGCAAAAGCTGGACATTTGTCTTTTTTGCTCCAAACAGCGTTAAAAGTGAAAAAAGGTGCTTTTGAGGCTAGAGTGCGCAGGAAAGCAGAGAGGGCCAAATTGTGTGGGGCATTTGAAGGTGTTCCAGGAGGCAGTGAGGACCAGCATCACTTTTCCCCGCTGGCACCTTTGCTGTGGCAGCAAAAGCTGGACGTTTGTCTTTTTTGCTCCAAACAGCGCCGAAAGTGAAAAATGTGCTTTTGAGGCTAGAGTCGGCAGGAAAGCAGAGAGGGCCAAATTGTGTGGGGCATTTGAAGGGGTTCCAGGAGGCAGTGAGGACCAGCATGACTTTTCCCCGCTGGCGCCTTTGCTGTGGCAGCAAAAGCTGGACGTTTGTCTTTTTTGCTCCAAACAGCGCCGAAAGTGATAAAAGGTGCTTTTGAGGATAGAGTGGGCAGGAAAGCAGAGAGGGCCAAATTGTGTGGGGCATTTGAAGGGGTTCCAGGAGGCAGTGAGGACCAGCATCACTTTTCCCCGCTGGCACCTTTGCTGTGGCAGCCAAAGCTGGACGTTTGTCTTTTTTGCTCCAAACAGCGCCGAAACTGAAAATAGGTGCTTTTGAGGCTAGAGTCGGCAGGAAAGCAGAGAGGGCCAAATTGTGTGGGGCATTTGAAGGGGTTCCAGGAGGCAGTGAGGACCAGCATCACTTTTCCCCGCTGGCACCTTTGCTGTGGCAGCAAAAGCTGGACGTTTGTCTTTTTTGCTCCAAACAGCGCCGAAAGTGAAAAAAGGTGCTTTTGAGGATAGAGTGCGCAGGAAAGCAGAGAGGGCCAAATTGTGTGGGGCATTTGAAGGGGTTCCAGGAGGCAGTGAGGACCAGCATCACTTTTCCCCGCTGGCACCTTTGCTGTGGCAGCAAAAGCTGGACGTTTGTCTTTTTTGCTCCAAACAGCGCCGAAAGTGAAAAATGTGCTTTTGAGGATAGAGTGGGCAGGAAAGCAGAGAGGGCCAAATTGTGTGGGGCATTTGAAGGGGTTCCAGGAGGCAGTGAGGACCAGCATCACTTTTCCCCGCTGGCACCTTTGCTGTGGCAGCAAAAGCTGGACGTTTTTCTTTTTTGCTCCAAACAGCGCCGAAAGTGAAAAAAGGTGCTTTTGAGGATAGAGTGGGCAGGAAAGCAGAGAGGGCCAAATTGTGTGGGGCATTTGAAGGGGTTCCAGGAGGCAGTGAGGACCAGCATCACTTTTCCCCGCTGGCGCCTTTGCTGTGGCAGCAAAAGCTGGACGTTTGTCTTTTTTGCTCCAAACAGCGCCGAAAGTGAAAAAAGGTGCTTTTGAGGCTACAGTGCGCAGGAAAGCAGAGAGGGCCAAATTGTGTGGGGCATTTGAAGGGGTTCCAGGAGGCAGTGAGGACCAGCATGACTTTTCCCCACTGGCGCCTTTGCTGTGGCAGCAAAAGCTGGACGTTTGTCTTTTTTGCTCCAAACAGCGCCGAAAGTGAAAAAAGGTGCTTTTGAGGCTAGAGTGCGCAGGAAAGCAGAGAGGGCCAAATTGTGTGGGGCATTTGAAGGGGTTCCAGGAGGCAGTGAGGACCAGCATCACTTTTCCCCGCTGGCACCTTTGCTGTGGCAGCAAAAGCTGGACGTTTGTCTTTTTTGCTCCAAACAGCGCCGAAACTGAAAATAGGTGCTTTTGAGGCTAGAGTCGGCAGGAAAGCAGAGAGGGCCAAATTGTGTGGGGCATTTGAAGGGGTTCCAGGAGGCAGTGAGGACCAGCATCACTTTTCCCCGCTGGCACTTTTGCTGTGGCAGCAAAAGCTGGACGTTTGTCTTTTTTGCTCCAAACAGCGCCGAAAGTGAAAAATGTGCTTTTGAGGATAGAGTGCGCAGGAAAGCAGAGAGGGCCAAATTGTGTGTGGCATTTGAAGGGGTTCCAGGAGGCAGTGAGGACCAGCATCACTTTTCCTCGCTGGCGCCTTTGCTGTGGCAGCAAAAGCTGGACGTTTGTCTGTTTTGCTCCAAACAGCGCCGAAAGTGAAAAATGTTCTTTTGAAGCTAGAGTGGGCAGGAAAGCAGAGAGGGCCAAATTGTGTGGGGCATTTGAAGGGGTTCCAGGAGGCAGTGAGGACCAGCATCACTTTTCCCCGCTGGCACCTTTGCTGTGGCAGCAAAAGCTGGACGTTTGTCTTTTTTGCTCCAAACAGCGCCGAAAGTGAAAAAAGGTGCTTTTGAGGATAGAGTCGGCAAGAAAGCAGAGAGGGCCAAATTGTGTGTGGCATTTGAAGGGGTTCCAGGAGGCAGTGAGGACCAGCATGACTTTTCCCCGCTGGCGCCTTTGCTGTGGCAGCAAAAGCTGGACGTTTGTCTTTTTTGCTCCAAACAGCGCCGAAAGTTAAAAATGTTCTTTTGAGGATAGAGTGGGCAGGAAAGCAGAGAGGGCCAAATTGTGTGGGGCATTTGAAGGGGTTCCAGGAGGCAGTGAGGACCAGCATCACTTTTCCCCGCTGGCACCTTTGCTGTGGCAGCAAAAGCTGGACGTTTGTCTTTTTTGCTCCAAACAGCGCCGAAAGTGAAAAAAGGTGCTTTTGAGGCTAGAGTGCGCAGGAAAGCAGAGAGGGCCAAATTGTGTGGGGCATTTGAAGGGGTTCCAGGAGGCAGTGAGGACCAGCATCACTTTTCCCCGCTGGCACCTTTGCTGTGGCAGCAAAAGCTGGACGTTTGTCTTTTTTGCTCCAAACAGCGCCGAAAGTGAAAAAAGGTGCTTTTGAGGCTCGAGTCGGCAGGAAAGCAGAGAGGGCCAAATTGTGTGGGGCATTTGAAGGGGTTCCAGGAGGCAGTGAGGACCAGCATCACTTTTCCCCGCTGGCACCTTTGCTGTGGCAGCAAAAGCTGGACGTTTGTCTTTTTTGCTCCAAACAGCGCCGAAACTGAAAATAGGTGCTTTTGAGGCTAGAGACGGCAGGAAAGCAGGAAAGCAGAGAGGGCCAAATTGTGTGTGGCATTTGAAGGGGTTCCAGGAGGCAGTGAGGACCAGCATGACTTTTCCCTGCTGACCCCTTTGCTGTGGCAGCAAAAGCTGGACGTTTGTCTTTTTTGCTCCAAACAGCGCCGAAAGTGAAAAATGTGCTTTTGAGGATAGAGTCGGCAGGAAAGCAGAGAGGGCCAAATTGTGTGTGGCATTTGAAGGGGTTCCAGGAGGCAGTGAGGACCAGCATCACTTTTCCCCGCTGGCACCTTTGCTGTGGCAGCAAAAGCTGGACGTTTGTCTTTTTTGCTCCAAACAGCGCCGAAAGTGAAAATAGGTGCTTTTGAGGTTAGATTGTGCAGGAAAGTTGAGAGGGCCAAATTGTATGGGGCATATGAAGGGGTTCCAGGAGGCAGTGAGGACCAGCATCACTTTTCCCCGCTGGCACCTTTGCTGTGGCAGCAAAAGCTGGACGTTTGTCTTTTTTGCTCCAAACAGCGCCGAAAGTGAAGATAGGTGCTTTTGAGGCTAGATTGCGCAAGAAAGCAGAGAGGGCCAAATTGTGTGGGGCATTTGAAGGGGTTCCAGGAGGCAGTGAGGACCAGCATCACTTTTCCCCGCTGGCACCTTTGCTGTGGCAGCAAAAGCTGGACGTTTGTCTTTTTTGCTCCAAACAGCGCCGAAAGTGAAAAAAGGTGCTTTTGAGGCTAGAGTCGGCAGGAAAGCAGAGAGGGCCAAATTGTGTGGGGCATTTGAAGGGGTTCCAGGAGGCAGTGAGGACCAGCATCACTTTTCCCCGCTGGCACCTTTGCTGTGGCAGCAAAAGCTGGACGTTTGTCTTTTTTGCTCCAAACAGCGCCGAAAGTGAAAAAAGGTGCTTTTGAGGCTAGAGTGCGCAGGAAAGCAGAGAGGGCCAAATTGTGTGGGGCATTTGAAGGGGTTCCAGGAGGCAGTGAGGACCAGCATCACTTTTCCCCGCTGGCACCTTTGCTGTGGCAGCAAAAGCTGGACGTTTGTCTTTTTTGCTCCAAACAGCGTTAAAAGTGAAAAAAGGTGCTTTTGAGGCTAGAGTGCGCAGGAAAGCAGAGAGGGCCAAATTGTGTGGGGCATTTGAAGGTGTTCCAGGAGGCAGTGAGGACCAGCATAACTTTTCCCCGCTGGCACCTTTGCTGTGGCAGCAAAAGCTGGACGTTTGTCTTTTTTGCTCCAAACAGCGCCGAAAGTGAAAAATGTGCTTTTGAGGATAGAGTGCGCAGGAAAGCAGAGAGGGCCAAATTGTGTGGGGCATTTGAAGGGGTTCCAGGAGGCAGTGAGGACCAGCATCACTTTTCCCCGCTGGCACCTTTGCTGTGGCAGCAAAAGCTGGACGTTTGTCTTTTTTGCTCCAAACAGCGCCGAAAGTGATAAAAGGTGCTTTTGAGGATAGAGTGGGCAGGAAAGCAGAGAGGGCCAAATTGTGTGGGGCATTTGAAGGGGTTCCAGGAGGCAGTGAGGACCAGCATCACTTTTCCCCGCTGGCACCTTTGCTGTGGCAGCAAAAGCTGGACGTTTGTCTTTTTTGCTCCAAACAGCGCCGAAAGTGAAAAATGTGCTTTTGAGGATAGAGTGCGCAGGAAAGCAGAGAGGGCCAAATTGTGTGGGGCATTTGAAGGGGTTCCAGTAGGCAGTGAGGACCAGCATCACTTTTCCCGCTGGCACCTTTGCTGTGGCAGCAAAAGCTGGACGTTTGTCTTTTTTGCTCCAAACAGCGCCGAAACTGAAAATAGGTGCTTTTGAGGCTAGAGTCGGCAGGAAAGCAGAGAGGGCCAAATTGTGTGGGGCATTTGAAGGGGTTCCAGGAGGCAGTGAGGACCAGCATCACTTTTCCCCGCTGGCACCTTTGCTGTGGCAGCAAAAGCTGGACGTTTGTCTTTTTTGCTCCAAACAGCGCCGAAAGTGAAAAATGTGCTTTTGAGGATAGAGTGCGCAGGAAAGCAGAGAGGGCCAAATTGTGTGGGGCATTTGAAGGGGTTCCAGGAGGCAGTGAGGACCAGCATCACTTTTCCCCGCTGGCACCTTTGCTGTGGCAGCAAAAGCTGGACGTTTGTCTTTTTTGCTCCAAACAGCGCCGAAAGTGAAAAAAGGTGCTTTTGAGGCTAGAGTGCGCAGGAAAGCAGAGAGGGCCAAATTGTGTGGGGCATTTGAAGGGGTTCCAGGAGGCAGTGAGGACCAGCATCACTTTTCCCCGCTGGCGCCTTTGCTGTGGCAGCAAAAGCTGGACGTTTGTCTTTTTTGCTCCAAACAGCGCCGAAAGTGAAAAAAGGTGCTTTTGAGGCTAGAGTGCGCAGGAAAGCAGAGAGGGCCAAATTGTGTGGGGCATTTGAAGGGGTTCCAGGAGGCAGTGAGGACCAGCATCACTTTTCCCCGCTGGCACCTTTGCTGTGGCAGCAAAAGCTGGACGTTTGTCTTTTTTGCTCCAAACAGCGCCGAAAGTGAAAAATGTGCTTTTGAGGATAGAGTGCGCAGGAAAGCAGAGAGGGCCAAATTGTGTGGGGCATTTGAAGGGGTTCCAGGAGGCAGTGAGGACCAGCATCACTTTTCCCCGCTGGCACCTTTGCTGTGGCAGCAAAAGCTGGACGTTTGTCTTTTTTGCTCCAAACAGCGCCGAAAGTGAAAAAAAGGTGCTTTTGAGGCTAGAGTGCGCAGGAAAGCAGAGAGGGCCAAATTGTGTGGGGCATTTGAAGGGGTTCCAGGAGGCAGTGAGGACCAGCATGACTTTTCCCCGCTGGCACCTTTGCTGTGGCAGCAAAAGCTGGACGTTTGTCTTTTTTGCTCCAAACAGCGCCGAAAGTGAAGAAAGGTGCTTTTGAGGCTCGAGTCGGCAGGAAAGCAGAGAGGGCCAAATTGTGTGGGGCATTTGAAGGGGTTCCAGGAGGCAGTGAGGACCAGCATCACTTTTCCCCGCTGGCACCTTTGCTGTGGCAGCAAAAGCTGGACGTTTGTCTTTTTTGCTCCAAACAGCGCCGAAAGTGAAAAATGTTCTTTTGATGATAGAGTGGGCAGGAAAGCAGAGAGGGCCAAATTGTGTGGGGCATTTGAAGGGGTTCCAGGAGGCAGTGAGGACCAGCATCACTTTTCCCCGCTGGCACCTTTGCTGTGGCAGCAAAAGCTGGACGTTTGTCTTTTTTGCTCCAAACAGCGCCGAAAGTGAAAAAAGGTGCTTTTGAGGATAGAGTGGGCAGGAAAGCAGAGAGGGCCAAATTGTGTGGGGCATTTGAAGGGGTTCCAGGAGGCAGTGAGGACCAGCATGACTTTTCCCCGCTGGCGCCTTTGCTGTGGCAGCAAAAGCTGGACGTTTGTCTTTTTTGCTCCAAACAGCGCCGAAAGTGAAAAAAGGTGCTTTTGAGGCTAGAGTGCGCAGGAAAGCAGAGAGGGCCAAATTGTGTGGGGCATTTGAAGGGGTTCCAGGAGGCAGTGAGGACCAGCATAACTTTTCCCCGCTGGCACCTTTGCTGTGGCAGCAAAAGCTGGACGTTTGTCTTTTTTGCTCCAAACAGCGCCGAAACTGAAAATAGGTGCTTTTGAGGCTAGAGTCGGCAGGAAAGCAGGAAAGCAGAGAGGGCGAAATTGTGTGTGGCATTTGAAGGGGTTCCAGGAGGCAGTGAGGACCAGCATGACTTTTCCCCGCTGGCCCCTTTGCTGTGGCAGCAAAAGCTGGACGTTTGTCTTTTTTGCTCCAAACAGCGCCGAAAGTGAAAAATGTGCTTTTGAGGATAGAGTGCGCAGGAAAGCAGAGAGGGCCAAATTGTGTGGGGCATTTGAAGGGGTTCCAGGAGGCAGTGAGGACCAGCATCACTTTTCCCCGCTGGCACCTTTGCTGTGGCAGCAAAAGCTGGACGTTTGTCTTTTTTGCTCCAAACAGCGCCGAAAGTGAAAAATGTGCTTTTGAGGATAGAGTGCGCAGGAAAGCAGAGAGGGCCAAATTGTGTGGGGCATTTGAAGGGGTTCCAGTAGGCAGTGAGGACCAGCATCACTTTTCCCCGCTGGCACCTTTGCTGTGGCAGCAAAAGCTGGACGTTTGTCTTTTTTGCTCCAAACAGCGCCGAAACTGAAAATAGGTGCTTTTGAGGCTAGAGTCGGCAGGAAAGTAGAGAGGGCCAAATTGTATGGGGCATATGAAGGGGTTCCAGGAGGCAGTGAGGACCAGCATCACTTTTCCCCGCTGGCACCTTTGCTGTGGCAGCAAAAGCTGGACGTTTGTCTTTTTTGCTCCAAACAGCGCCGAAAGTGAAAATAGGTGCTTTTGAGGATAGAGTGGGCAGGAAAGCAGAGAGGGCCAAATTGTGTGGGGCATTTGAAGGGGTTCCAGGAGGCAGTGAGGACCAGCATGACTTTTCCCCGCTGGCGCCTTTGCTGTGGCAGCAAAAGCTGGACGTTTGTCTTTTTTGCTCCAAACAGCGCCGAAAGTGAAAAAAGGTGCTTTTGAGGCTAGAGTGCGCAGGAAAGCAGAGAGGGCCAAATTGTGTGGGGCATTTGAAGGGGTTCCAGGAGGCAGTGAGGACCAGCATGACTTTTCCCCGCTGGCACCTTTGCTGTGGCAGCAAAAGCTGGACGTTTGTCTTTTTTGCTCCAAATAGCGTTAAAAGTGAAAAAAGGTGCTTTTGAGGCTAGAGTGCGCAGGAAAGCAGAGAGGGCCAAATTGTGTGGGGCATTTGAAGGTGTTCCAGGAGGCAGTGAGGACCAGCATAACTTTTCCCCGCTGGCACCTTTGCTGTGGCAGCAAAAGCTGGACGTTTGTCTTTTTTGCTCCAAACAGCGCCGAAAGTGAAAAATGTGCTTTTGAGGATAGAGTCGGCAGGAAAGCAGAGAGGGCCAAATTGTGTGGGGCATTTGAAGGGGTTCCAGGAGGCAGTGAGGACCAGCATCACTTTTCCCCGCTGGCACCTTTGCTGTGGCAGCAAAAGCTGGACGTTTGTCTTTTTTGCTCCAAACAGCGCCGAAAGTGAAAAAAGGTGCTTTTGAGGCTAGAGTGCGCAGGAAAGCAGAGAGGGCCAAATTGTGTGGGGCATTTGAAGGGGTTCCAGGAGGCAGTGAGGACCAGCATCACTTTTCCCCGCTGGCACCTTTGCTGTGGCAGCAAAAGCTGGACGTTTGTCTTTTTTGCTCCAAACAGCGCCGAAACTGAAAATAGGTGCTTTTGAGGCTAGAGTCGGCAGGAAAGCAGAGAGGGCCAAATTGTGTGGGGCATTTGAAGGGGTTCCAGGAGGCAGTGAGGACCAGCATCACTTTTCCCCGCTGGCACCTTTGCTGTGGCAGCAAAAGCTGGACGTTTGTCTTTTTTGCTCCAAACAGCGCCGAAAGTGAAAAATGTGCTTTTGAGGATAGAGTGCGCAGGAAAGCAGAGAGGGCCAAATTGTGTGGGGCATTTGAAGGGGTTCCAGGAGGCAGTGAGGACCAGCATCACTTTTCCCCGCTGGCACCTTTGCTGTGGCAGCAAAAGCTGGACGTTTGTCTTTTTTGCTCCAAACAGCGCCGAAAGTGAAAAAAGGTGCTTTTGAGGATAGAGTGGGCAGGAAAGCAGAGAGGGCCAAATTGTGTGGGGCATTTGAAGGGGTTCCAGGAGGCAGTGAGGACCAGCATCACTTTTCCCCGCTGGCGCCTTTGCTGTGGCAGCAAAAGCTGGACGTTTGTCTTTTTTGCTCCAAACAGCGCCGAAAGTGAAAAAAGGTGCTTTTGAGGCTAGAGTGCGCAGGAAAGCAGAGAGGGCCAAATTGTGTGGGGCATTTGAAGGGGTTCCAGGAGGCAGTGAGGACCAGCATGACTTTTCCCCGCTGGCGCCTTTGCTGTGGCAGCAAAAGCTGGACGTTTGTCTTTTTTGCTCCAAACAGCGCCGAAAGTGAAAAAAGGTGCTTTTGAGGCTAGAGTGCGCAGGAAAGCAGAGAGGGCCAAATTGTGTGGGGCATTTGAAGGGGTTCCAGGAGGCAGTGAGGACCAGCATCACTTTTCCCCGCTGGCACCTTTGCTGTGGCAGCAAAAGCTGGACGTTTGTCTTTTTTGCTCCAAACAGCGCCGAAAGTGAAAAATGTGCTTTTGAGGCTCGACTCGGCAGGAAAGCAGAGAGGGCCAAATTGTGTGTGGCATTTGAAGGGGTTCCAGGAGGCAGTGAGGACCAGCATCACTTTTCCCCGCTGGTACCTTTGCTGTGGCAGCAAAAGCTGGACGTTTGTCTTTTTTGCTCCAAACAGCGCCGAAAGTGAAAAATGTGCTTTTGAGGATAGAGTGGGCAGGAAAGCAGAGAGGGCCAAATTGTGTGGGGCATTTGAAGGGGTTCCAGGAGGCAGTGAGGACCAGCATCACTTTTCCCCGCTGGCACCTTTGCTGTGGCAGCAAAAGCTGGACGTTTGTCTTTTTTGCTCCAAACAGCGCCGAAAGTGAAAAAAGGTGCTTTTGAGGATAGAGTGGGCAGGAAAGCAGAGAGGGCCAAATTGTGTGGGGCATTTGAAGGGGTTCCAGGAGGCAGTGAGGACCAGCATGACTTTTCCCCGCTGGCGCCTTTGCTGTGGCAGCAAAAGCTGGACGTTTGTCTTTTTGCTCCAAACAGCGCCGAAAGTGAAAAAAGGTGCTTTTGAGGCTAGAGTGCGCAGGAAAGCAGAGAGGGCCAAATTGTGTGGGGCATTTGAAGGGGTTCCAGGAGGCAGTGAGGACCAGCATCACTTTTCCCCGCTGGCACCTTTGCTGTGGCAGCAAAAGATGGACGTTTGTCTTTTTTGCTCCAAACAGCGGCGAAAGTGAAAAAAGGTGCTTTTGAGGCTAGAGTGCGCAGGAAAGCAGAGAGGGCCAAATTGTGTGGGGCATTTGAAGGGGTTCCAGGAGGCAGTGAGGACCAGCATCACTTTTCCCCGCTGGCACCTTTGCTGTGGCAGCAAAAGCTGGACGTTTGTCTTTTTTGCTCCAAACAGCGCCGAAAGTGAAAAATGTGCTTTTGAGGATAGAGTCGGCAGGAAAGCAGAGAGGGCCAAATTGTGTGGGGCATTTGAAGGGGTTCCAGGAGGCAGTGAGGACCAGCATCACTTTTCCCTGCTGGCACCTTTGCTGTGGCAGCAAAAGCTGGACGTTTGTCTTTTTTGCTCCAAACAGCGCCGAAACTGAAAATAGGTGCTTTTGAGGCTAGAGTCGGCAGGAAAGCAGAGAGGGCCAAATTGTGTGGGGCATTTGAAGGGGTTCCAGGAGGCAGTGAGGACCAGCATCACTTTTCCCCGCTGGCACCTTTGCTGTGGCAGCAAAAGCTGGACGTTTGTCTTTTTTGCTCCAAACAGCGTCGAAAGTGAAAAATGTGCTTTTGAGGATAGAGTGGGCAGGAAAGCAGAGAGGGCCAAATTGTGTGGGGCATTTGAAGGGGTTCCAGGAGGCAGTGAGGACCAGCATCACTTTTCCCCGCTGGCACCTTTGCTGTGGCAGCAAAAGCTGGACGTTTGTCTTTTTTGCTCCAAACAGCGCCGAAAGTGAAAAATGTGCTTTTGAGGATAGAGTGCGCAGGAAAGCAGAGAGGGCCAAATTGTGTGGGGCATTTGAAGGGGTTCCAGGAGGCAGTGAGGACCAGCATCACTTTTCCCCGCTGGCACCTTTGCTGTGGCAGCAAAAGCTGGACGTTTGTCTTTTTTGCTCCAAACAGCGCCGAAACTGAAAATAGGTGCTTTTGAGGCTAGAGTCGGCAGGAAAGCAGAGAGGGCCAAATTGTGTGGGGCATTTGAAGGGGTTCCAGGAGGCAGTGAGGACCAGCATCACTTTTCCCCGCTGGCACCTTTGCTGTGGCAGCAAAAGCTGGACGTTTGTCTTTTTTGCTCCAAACAGCGCCGAAAGTGAAAAAAGGTGCTTTTGAGGCTAGAGTGCGCAGGAAAGCAGAGAGGGCCAAATTGTGTGGGGCATTTGAAGGGGTTCCAGGAGGCAGTGAGGACCAGCATGACTTTTCCCCGCTGGCACCTTTGCTGTGGCAGCAAAAGCTGGACGTTTGTCTTTTTTGCTCCAAATAGCGTTAAAAGTGAAAAAAGGTGCTTTTGAGGCTAGAGTGCGCAGGAAAGCAGAGAGGGCCAAATTGTGTGGGGCATTTGAAGGTGTTCCAGGAGGCAGTGAGGACCAGCATAACTTTTCCCCGCTGGCACCTTTGCTGTGGCAGCAAAAGCTGGACGTTTGTCTTTTTTGCTCCAAACAGCGCCGAAAGTGAAAAATGTGCTTTTGAGGATAGAGTCGGCAGGAAAGCAGAGAGGGCCAAATTGTGTGGGGCATTTGAAGGGGTTCCAGGAGGCAGTGAGGACCAGCATCACTTTTCCCCGATGGCACCTTTGCTGTGGCAGCAAAAGCTGGACGTTTGTCTTTTTTGCTCCAAACAGCGCCGAAAGTGAAAAAAGGTGCTTTTGAGGCTAGAGTGCGCAGGAAAGCAGAGAGGGCCAAATTGTGTGGGGCATTTGAAGGGGTTCCAGGAGGCAGTGAGGACCAGCATCACTTTTCCCCGCTGGCACCTTTGCTGTGGCAGCAAAAGCTGGACGTTTGTCTTTTTTGCTCCAAACAGCGCCGAAACTGAAAATAGGTGCTTTTGAGGCTAGAGTCGGCAGGAAAGCAGAGAGGGCCAAATTGTGTGTGGCATTTGAAGGGGTTCCAGGAGGCAGTGAGGACCAGCATGACTTTTCCCCGCTGGCCCCTTTGCTGTGGCAGCAAAAGCTGGACGTTTGTCTTTTTTGCTCCAAACAGCGCCGAAAGTGAAAAATGTGCTTTTGAGGATAGAGTGCGCAGGAAAGCAGAGAGGGCCAAATTGTGTGGGGCATTTGAAGGGGTTCCAGGAGGCAGTGAGGACCAGCATCACTTTTCCCCGCTGGCACCTTTGCTGTGGCAGCAAAAGCTGGACGTTTGTCTTTTTTGCTCCAAACAGCGCCGAAAGTGAAAAAAGGTGCTTTTGAGGATAGAGTGGGCAGGAAAGCAGAGAGGGCCAAATTGTGTGGGGCATTTGAAGGGGTTCCAGGAGGCAGTGAGGACCAGCATCACTTTTCCCCGCTGGCGCCTTTGCTGTGGCAGCAAAAGCTGGACGTTTGTCTTTTTTGCTCCAAACAGCGCCGAAAGTGAAAAAAGGTGCTTTTGAGGCTAGAGTGCGCAGGAAAGCAGAGAGGGCCAAATTGTGTGGGGCATTTGAAGGGGTTCCAGGAGGCAGTGAGGACCAGCATGACTTTTCCCCGCTGGCGCCTTTGCTGTGGCAGCAAAAGCTGGACGTTTGTCTTTTTTGCTCCAAACAGCGCCGAAAGTGAAAAAAGGTGCTTTTGAGGCTAGAGTGCGCAGGAAAGCAGAGAGGGCCAAATTGTGTGGGGCATTTGAAGGGGTTCCAGGAGGCAGTGAGGACCAGCATCACTTTTCCCCGCTGGCACCTTTGCTGTGGCAGCAAAAGCTGGACGTTTGTCTTTTTTGCTCCAAACAGCGCCGAAAGTGAAAAATGTGCTTTTGAGGCTCGACTCGGCAGGAAAGCAGAGAGGGCCAAATTGTGTGTGGCATTTGAAGGGGTTCCAGGAGGCAGTGAGGACCAGCATCACTTTTCCCCGCTGGTACCTTTGCTGTGGCAGCAAAAGCTGGACGTTTGTCTTTTTTGCTCCAAACAGCGCCGAAAGTGAAAAATGTGCTTTTGAGGATAGAGTGCGCAGGAAAGCAGAGAGGGCCAAATTGTGTGGGGCATTTGAAGGGGTTCCAGGAGGCAGTGAGGACCAGCATCACTTTTCCCCGCTGGCACCTTTGCTGTGGC